>NC_085872.1:46984167-47036667 GCF_034702125.1 Engraulis encrasicolus
ACAACATTTTCTGAGAAAGATGGCGGCCATTCGTTCGGCCGTTTGTGCGATTTAGTTTTTGCTTAATTTAAAGTGCCTGAGTGATTATAAATCTCATGACTGCCACAGACTGATGTAAAAATGCACCATGAATTTATTTGACATAAATGGGTCACTCCACATTAACATTTGATCGTTCATACAATCAGGCTGGCCAATAAAACACCACTGGTGCTGGAGTGGCAGTACATTAATCTGATAATGCTGGACTGCATTTCTCGACAACATCGCTGCTAACTAAATTAGCAACTTACTGCCATTTCTCATTGGCAACCTAGTAAGCTGCTAACTGGTGAGCAACGATGCTTTCGAGATGGGCGTCCTGGACTGTTTGGATACGGGGGAGGAACTGGATGCCTTGTTAAAGTTGCACTGTGTCGGGGCGCTGTGGCGCAGCGGGCTAAGCCCCCCACATTTAGGCTTGCATGCCCACAGGTACCCCGGTTTGAGTCCGGCGGGCGTCACCACCAAACCACCTGTTTACCACCAAACTTTACTAACAAGCAAATATATTACTCTCTAGGCCGGTGGTTCTCAACCTATTTTGAATAAGCGCCCCCTTGACCTCGTCATAAGCATCCCAACGCCCCCCTTGACCTCATCATAAGCCTGCCAACGTCTCCCTTAGTATTAAAAAAATAAAATAGGTTAATACCCCCCAATGGCAATTGAGCACTCTCCACCTCAGCTATATCCTTCTCAACACAACCCTCTGGTTCCCTAAAGCCCCCTTGGGGGACGGTAGAGCCCCCATTGAGAAACACTACTCTAGGCCTATTTATTCCCCTTCTACCCATACACCAGACATAAAGGAGTCTAACAAGGTAGCTTCGTCTGGTGCAGTGGTGTAGTCTACGTAGAACGCAGGTTTACGGAGTATACCCACTTCAAAATTTCAGGGATTTCAGTATACCCACTTAAAATTGATCGATCCATTATTTAGAATAGCACAAATATATACAGTGTACCCACTTAAAAAAATGCTCAAATATACAGTACACCATAAAATAGTAGACTACACCACTGGTCTGGTGTATTACAGTAAGCAGTTCCATTCAGCTAGGTTACTGCTTCAAAAAATAGGGCAAAATGGAGTCACAATGAGTGTTGCTTCTTCCTAACTGGGCAGGGTGATATCAAAAAAGTATGATTGACTTGGAGTTGTATTGCTTTGGTTGGTGTTCCCTTTAATTTTTTTTAGCTGTGTACAAGGAAGCACACACATTAGTGTCAGTGTCCAAATTCGCATTCGTTATCAGCTCCATGCAGGCAGGCGCAGAACGTTGCCACACCCAAATGAAACCAAAGGGGTCACAGAAGGTTTGTGCGCATGATTTAACAGTAGTCTTGCAGTAGTCTGTGTGCTTGACTGGTCTTACTATACCCTCGCACTAATTGGAAATGTGCTATGACTAAAGGTTCGTGGATGGCAGGGACAGGCAAGTTTGTGGGTTAGCAGGTAGGTGTTTACATTTCTGTTACAGTTGTCTTTTTTTTTAACAAATGATATCTTGAGAATAAAAAAGGACATTTTCTGTAAGCTACGGAGGTCCAGTATCAGACTTTCCAACAGGCCTTTTTTAGACCAAGCCTTCAGCCTTCAGGCTACATGCTAAGGCAAGGCAAGGCAAGTTTATTTGTATAGTGCATTTCATACACAGACGGAATTCAATGTGCTTCACAAAAATAACAGTAAAAAGAAACAAGACAGATACATAAACAACTATTTATTATGATATTATGAATACATGAATTTTCACGTTGACATGGTTATTGCTGGGAATCAAATTGGATGTTGGCAGTTGATTATCATATTTCTGTTACATTTGTCTTTTACAAATGATATCTTGAGAATAAAAAAGGGGCACTTTCTGTATGCTACGGACATCCAGTATTAGACTTTCCAACAGGCCTTTTTTAGACTAGTGCCCTTACAGTCTATAAGCAAGGCAAGGCAAGGCAAGTTTATTTGTATAGTGCATTTCATACACAGACGGAATTCAATGTGCGTCACAAAAATAACAGTAAAAAGAAACAAGACAGATACATAAACAACTATTTATTATGATATTATGAATTCATGAATTTTCACGTTTACAGTCAATATGGTTATTGCCCTAGACCAAGGATGTCAAACTCAGGCCCGGGGGCCATATCTGGCCAGCGGAGTCATTTAATTCGGCCCGCAAGATCATTTCAAATGTATATTACACTGGGCCCACATAAACCATTAATGCATAGCATAACAAGAACACAAACATAAAATTTGGTGAGTCACAGGAATATGGACCAAAGTGAATGAAAACGCTCACACACGTGCAACACAATATGGGCAGGGATATTTAATTACCATAGGCCTACATGATGGAAAAGAGTGTGTGTGAAATTTAAGTATGAGTAGAAGTGCATGCATTCACAATTTTAGTCAATTTTTTAATGAATATTGAGTTGGGCCCGCAACTTTGTCCCAGATTTTATTTTGGTCCACTGTGAATTTGAGTTTGATACCCCTGCCCTAGACTGTTTGTTTTCCTCAAGAGTGGTGAAATGCCTCTCTCTCTCTCTCTCTCCCTTTTGCTGTCCCCCCACTCTCTCTCTGTGTTGTAGATGAGGCCCTTCAGGATGAAGTGTCTGTGGGTGGTGTTGCTTGTTCTGCACAGCATCCAGAGGGCCAACACTGGTACATTATGCTGTTATGCTGTGTGTGTGTGTGTGTGTGTGTGTCAGGGTTCCCACGGGTCATGGAATTTCATAAAAGTTTTTCCAGTCATGGAAAGTCATGGCATTTTACCATTTTGCATACACAGTCATGGAATGTCATGAAATTTTCTTAACAGCTGTCAGAGAGAGAGAGGTTTCTTGATTACATTGCTCTGTGTGTTTGTTTGTGTGTGTCTGTGTGTGTGTGTGTGTGTGTGTGTGTGTGTGTGTGTGTGTGTGTGTGTGTGTGTGTGTGTGTGTGTGTGTGTGTGTGTGTGTGTGTGTGTATATACACATTTTGTGTTTGACCCTATCCAAGACTGATCCCCACCCTTCTGCCTGTATCCTTCTAGTGATTCCAAAGGTTGTGGCTCCTGGACTTGTCCGGGGTGTAGTGGGAGATGACCTGATTCTACCCTGTTACCTCGAGAACAACGTCAGTGCAGTAGACATGGACGTGCTGTGGCTGATTGGTAGCGAATTTGTCCATCGCTACAAAACACATCAGGATGTAACTGACAACCAGTTACCCGAATACCGCAAGAGGACAACTCTGTCCAGAGAGGAGATGCTGAGGGGAAACGTGTCACTGAAGATCTCCAAACTCAGGCTCTCTGACACAAACACATACAGGTGCTATGTTTCAGCAGACCGCGGCTATGACGTTGCTTCTCTACATGTCCAGGTTAATGGTAAGTGCATGATGGGTCATTCCAGCTGGAATCAGCAAATGGTCCCCACTCGACCCCCTCGGATTTGCTTGAAAAAAATATATGTGATGGCTTAAACATCCAATAGAACATATCCACCATTGCAGATTTCAGCTCTGCATACTTTTTCCACAACAAATCTGTAACTAAGGACACCCCCTCCCCCTGATTTGGTGTCACTGCCTGAGTGACCATATTCAGACTTAATTATCTCCAAAACTATTTGTGGTAGGTCCATTATTTTTTCAGGGCTAAGAGCCATAGACCTGATGAGCATACATTACAATTTGCAGCACTGTAATGACAAATTACACCTTAATACTGGCCCTCTACTTTTCTTTGAAATTAAAATTGCAAGGGTTTTCAGATGTCCATAAAAACCTCAAATTTCAACATTCAAGGTTCATCCTTGGTACATGGTCAGATATGTGCCATGACTTTCACATCATAGTATATCTAACAAAAGGCTCCAATGGTTGTTGAGATGCAGAGGTCAAAAGATGGGCAAAAATAATTATACCATTATTTGGAGCAATATTCCCAATCTATGACACCAGTTGTGAACTTGCTGTTTGGTGTCTCTGAAAGATAATATTATTATTCATAACATATCTAAAAATTGGGATGGTGTTTTGCCCCATTATTTTTATAATGAATTTTAAAAACTAATTCCTGTGTGACATGCAGGTGTACCTTAGAAGCCCTGTTACCTTAGAAAAATTGGGTTTACTACACCTAAAATGAATAGCCAAGTCAGTGTACACTAAAACCTAAAATCTCTGATACCAAATAGGTGATTTTATACTTATTCAGCTCAGTATTTCAGTATTTCTGACTTCCCCTCAATTCCATCCTAAGAAGGTGGCCAATCCCCTTGATTTTTGTGTTCCATTTTCACACAAAGATGGCGGCTCATGGAGCCAATGGCATAGTTCCAAAATAGTTCCAGGAAGTCAGCATCATGTGAAGGAACAATACACCATTGTTTGGAGCAATATTTCCAATATATGACAGCGGTTGTGAACTTGCTGTTTGTTGTTTCTGGAAGAGGATATTCTTATTAACAACATATCTAAAAATTGGGATGGTGTTTTGCCCCTTTATTTGTATAATGCCTTTTCAAATCTCAATGCAGTGTGGCATGCATCCCTCAAATCCATCCAAAGTGGCGTCATGAAAAAAAACCCAACCATTTTTTAGAGCAATACCTATAAAGTATGACACCAGCTGTGAACTTGTTTTTTGTTGTGTCTGGAAGAGGATATTTTTATTAACAACATAGCAAAAACATAGAATGGTGTTTTGCCTCATTTCTTTTAATGATCGTAAAGCGTATTGCTGTGTGACATAAGCCTGTGATCAAATAATGCCGAGGGGAAGCGGAAATGGTGAATTGTTCTGGGCCAAGGACATGGGGGAATCAAGATTGGGTACTCATTACATTGCATGTATTGGGAAGGGGTCTCTTCAGACGACTTTATCCCGGGCACAGCCAAAGCTGTTAACACCCCTGCTTGTTCAGCTCAGTATTTCTGATTTTTTTCTGGGATTCTGGCCTCATCTTTTTAAGAGTACTATCGGCCAGATGATCAAGTGACTACGCAACATGTTCTCACCAGCGCTACGTTAGCAATAAATTCAAGATGGTTGAGAGAAGTCATTAAAAAAAACAAACTGGAAATAAAACAAGGCGTTGATATGATTTCCTTAATCCAATAAAGCAGGAATACAATAATCTATATAACCTAGACTATTGTTGTTATTGCTGATGGTGATTTGATATTTGAAAAAAATATGAAATGAATGTAAAAAGTCAGGAACTTTCAATGCTCTGACAAAACATTTTGTACACTTAACTTTCAATCACCAGTGGCATCTTATGAGTTGGCTTTACAAGGTAGCTTGCCATTGTCAATGATGATGTATTAGGTGTCTGAACTCATATTGTTGAGTACAATCTTCCTTCATTGGCAGTTCAATGAGGAATACCTTGATGAACTACATAGGAGCTGATTTCAGTAAGCATACCACCACCATGCTCAGGGCACTTCGGTCAGGGGAGGATGATGGGGGGTGGGAAGTTCTACAATCAGGATACCTCTTTACAAACTGTCTCCTCCTATGTGTCATCTCTAATCAACTTTTACTTTCCTATGCGACCATAAAACAGTCCCACCCCCCCACCCCCAACATTCACCACGACAGAGGTACCCTGACTGTAGAACTGTGCCTTGCCCCCAATCCTCCACCATATCTGAAAGACCATGCATGCTGCAAAGGTTCCTTTCAGCTTCAATCATCACACCTGCATCAATGTGATGACAAGCTTTACAAGTAATGAACATTGTGTATAAGCATCCAAACCATAATTGTTGAAATCACTGCTATTGACCTGCAATCCACTTGATAGCATTGCAGTGGGATATTATTACAATGATGCAAGCAGCTGATTTAGATCGCAACAATGTGACAAGAACCACACGGTTGTCTGGTGCCAATATGAACTTGTGTGCCTTCAATATTCACCTGATATTGAATACTGCATGCAAACAAATTCTTCTAACAAAAACTCCAGGACCATGCTGTCAAAATAGTTTGAGTAATCTCTTGCCAGTATGAATCAAGTTATTTTGCAATACAGCTGGTAACTTAACGAGTAAGACACAACCTTCATAGCGAATATAAAGTTACAGGTGCTGATTGAAAGATTAGTTAGGATCGGAGTCCTTGTTGCAAACAAGAGTGCTACAATTATTTAATCCTCTCCTATTTCATCACTTTATTCCAAGACCACTACCACTACCACTACTACTACTACTAAAATGATGATGATAATTATTATTATGATTTTACAATTAAAATAATGAATGTCTATCAAAGCCATGTGCAATGTGCTATTCTTGCTGTGTGGCATCAATCAATTTGAAAATCAAATGTTATGGTTTCCCTAGAATTTGCTTGGTCATTCACAGGGTAGCCATTTTGTTTTCACTGTTAATGTGACATCAGAGCCATGGATTTTAGAGCTGTGACAAGTCGGTTGGTGACATGGTCCTCATAGCTTCAAGTAATTGTAGCCAATTGAGATTTTGAAGTCCGTTATAAAAAGAATGAGGCAAAACACCATCCCAATTTTTTGATATGTTGTTTAAAAAAACATCCTCTTTCAGAAACACCAAACAGAAAGTTCCTACCTAGTGTCATAGATTGGAAATATTGCTCCAAACATTGGTGCGAATTAATTTTTTCCTATCTTTGGACCTCTGTATCTCAACAACCATTGGAGCCTTTTGTTAGATATACTATGATGTGAAAGTCATGGTACATATCATACCATTTACCAAGGATGAACCTTACATGTAGAACTTTGAGGTTTTTACAGACATTTGGAAACCCTAGAACATATGATATCTACAAAAAGTAGAGGCACATTATTACGGTGTGATTTGACTTACAGTGCTGCAAATTGTAATATATGATATTCAGGTCTGGGACTCTTAGCCCTGAAAATATAATGAATCTGACACAAATAGTTCTGGAGATAATTGAGTCTGAACATGGTCACTCATGCAATGTCGCTAAAACAAGGGTAGGGGGTGTCCTTATTTACAGATTTTTTGTGCCAAAAGTATCCACAGCTGAGTTCTGATATTGTGGATATGATCTATTGGATGTTTAAGCCATCACATAAATTTTTTTCAGGCAAATCCGAGGGGGTCGAGTGGGAGATTTTTCAGAAATTTGCTGATTCCAGCTGGAATGACCCTGATGTCATAACAATAAAACAACCACTTACTCTGTCAGAGATATACAGTACATACATAGGACATGTATACAGTGCGTGCGGATGATAAGCTTATACTTCTTAAAGGAACAGTCCCCCCTTTTTTGATTTTGACATATTTGCTGTATTTCCAAGCATTATTCATGAATGTGCATATTTCTTCTCAGTGTTTTCAGTACTCAGGTGTATTGGATCGTAATTATTAGCATAGCTTAGCATAATCACTGGAAGTAAATGGGCAGCATTAGCATCAAAGCTAATGCTGCCCATTTACTTCCAGTGATTATGCTAAGCTATGCTAATAATTCTGATCCAATAAATCCGAGTACTGAAAACACTGAGAAGAAAATGATATACACATTCATGAATAATGCTTAGAAATACTGCATATATGTGAAATCCAAAAAGGGGGGACTGTTCCTTTAAAAGAATGAATAGTTTTAGATTTGAGGTAAATACTCCATGACATTAAAGGATAACTTCTGCCTTTAAATATGCTGTTGTATTGCTCATGCTACCCTTCACTTGTCAGTACCCGGTGATGCTGCATTTTTTGACTCAGCCCTTTCCGAGATCTGAGCTATTCTAATGGGGGCAGATTCTTTTTGGATTAAAAACTTTCTTAACATAGGCCTACTCCAAATGTTATCCCAAAATGTATCACTGTTTGCTAGTTGTCTGCTGATGTATCATTTTGAAATGTAAACAAATACCTGCCCCCATTACAATGACCAGGATATCGGAAAAGGCTTAAAAAAGAAAAAAAAAATCTCAGGTACTGACAAGTTCAGGGTAGTGTGAGCATTACAACTGCATGTCGAAATCGTCCGAAGTTACCCTTTAAGCTGCCAATCAACGGAGCAGATTTTAGACAAGAACTATAGAGCAGAGGGAGTAGAGACTGACTACACTGTAGCACTATAGCCGAAGTTAGATGTTGCTCAAATATCTTAATTTTCACACATTCACATTCACCCTGTACGTAGGAAGCCACATTCTGTCAGCTGATAGCATGGGTGGCATATGACACACACACACACACACACACACACACACACACACACACACACACACACACACACACACACACACACACACACACACACACACACACACACACACACACACACCAGAGCCGGTTCTGACCTCCATGGGGCCCTAGGCAAAAATATGCGCCATAAAGCAATGAGTGGAAGCATAACCGTAACACAGAGGAGTCACGTTGCCTACCTGACTGCTGTTCTCGTCGCTCATTGTCATAAATTTTCTTTTTCTTTTTGTTGTTTCCGCAGGGAAAATGACGTTTCATGTTGGACGTTTCACGTTTTGTGTGACTGAATCAATAATAAACAATGAAATCAGTTTTTTTTTTTTAAACTGTCAACGTCAGTGACGTAAGGTCGCGCGAGGCCTTACGCTGAGAGCGTAGTGAGCGCGCCGGCTCTGACACACACACACACACACTAGTGTTGAAAACTTCCTCTACGTCGGGACGGTTTACCCCAGAAAAAGGGGTCAAAACATGTGGGGTCCAGGATTTGGGCCTCACATAGAGTGAGGGCCCCACATTGTAGTCGTGTTCCAATAGCAATGACCTCACGAAGGTAAATGGGTGCAGCACACACACACACACACACACACACACACACACACACACACACACACACACACACACACACACACACACACACACACACACACACACACACCAGGGCTCTAAATTAACTTTTTCCACCACCAGCCATAGTGGACATTTTTTCTTACCAGCCAAACAGAAGTTCAACTAGCCATTTTTTTTATCTCGCCAAAATAAACTATGCGTTAGGCTAATTATTCTTTTAAATTATGGTCATTTTGTCCAACTATGTCTACAACACAAATACACCATAGGCCTGCATACTATATGCCTACATAATAAGCATATTATAGGCTATATATTTTTCCATTATTTTTTAACCTCTGCTTTATTTTTTACTTTCATTACTTAGGCCTAATCAATTTCATTGTTTTTTACTCAAATCCTCTGAAAACAGTGAATCACATCACAAGCTACTCACATAACAGACCTTAAAGGGGTATGCCACTATTTTGGGGCTTAATACAGTTAGAATTGTTGGCTGGGGTTCATAAAGGTGGTTAAGTGTCTTTTTTTTCATATTAAGCGTTGTCTTGCTTTAAGACAAGTTGAAAGAGGGAACATGTCGCTAAGCTAGTGAAAGTCAATGAATCCATGTAGCATTGTAGCATGCTACGCGGATCCATTGACTTTTACTAGCTTAGCGACATATTCCCTCTTTTAACTTGTCTCAAAGCAAGGCAACTGCTTACATGAAAAATAAGACACTTTACCACCTTTATAAACCCTGGCCAATGATTTTAACTGTATTAAGCCCCAAAATAGTGGCATACCCCTTTAACATACAGTAACCAAACACAGCCAAACACTACAAAACCTCACATACGCACACCCTAAGGACGGAGCAGAGATGAGAGGAAAAGGAGAGGAGAGAGGAGGAGCTCTTCTCTACCATGTGCAACAAAATGACAAGAAGCCTTTGTTTAACTAAAAGTAAATAATATCACGGGAATCTTCGCTTCATGTGTTACTTCCATAGCTTCGTCGTTGGTTGCTTTTTTGTATTCTTTTTCTTTCCGATAGCGTGGGCTTTCCAACTTAGTTGCGCCAGGACTCGGAACATTTCAGAAGACAACTGACAGCTACGCTCACACTACTCTGACACTCAGCTCTCCTCCTCTGCCCTTGTCGCATTTTCGTTCCACAACCACTTTTTTAACGTCACTACTATTACTGTTACTGCTGGCATTCACCAACACAGAGAACCTTGCTCTAACCCCCGCCACATTCTCATCACTCGCACAAAACATACAGAACAGAAGTCTATGCATAATCTGCGTTAGTCCTGTTATTGAAATGGTCAGGCCCTCGCAGCTTCAAAAAGGCAGCCTGTAAGGCTACTGCAAGGTTCATGCTAGTAGCAGTAGCAGTAGTGACGTTAAAAAGGTTGTAGCGAAAGCGACGGGAGCATAGGAGGAGAGCTGCCTGTCAGAAGTGTGAGCGTAGCTGACAGAAGGCTGGTCGTCTGAAATGTTTTCAATCCTGGCGCGCGCAACGGCATGGAGTTGCCACTCGCTGCACAGGGGTGAGTTTCTCAAAAGGGAAGTTGTTAGCCTGTTAGCAACTTCGGTAGTTGGCAATGGGGAAATGCATTGAAAGCAACTAAGTACAGTAGCTAATGTAGTAAGCAACTTTGGTTTTGAGAAATTCACCCCTGGAAAGCCCACGGTAGGAGGCTACGTCGTGACTGACGCTAGTGGCCATGGGTAATGTAGGAAATCTCGCCGTCTAACGTTCGTCATAGCAGCAGTTTACCGTTGCCACTAGCCAAATAGGCGGGTAGGTATTTTTTTCTACTAGCCAAAATGATTTTTTGTGTTTGGCGGGTTGGCGTGTGTTAATTTAGAGCCCTGACACACACAGACACACACACACAAAAGAACTGAAATGTCAGGTTAATGTTAGTTTTAAATGGCCAGAAAATGGCTGAACATGGTACTGTATGGTGAGTTGAATCGCAACAATGTTGTGTTGGCAGAGTTTGATTTGATGACTTCTGCTGTGAGCCACACGAATGGAAGCACAACTCTGACATGCAAGACCCCAAACTGGCCAGACACCACTAAACCCACACTCAAGTGGCTGGACAGCAAGCAGCTGGTTCTTAAAGATACACACATTTCCTACTACGGACTCACCGGGACAACTTTTAGCATGCAAGGAAGAGTCACTGTGCAGGAGAAACCCAACAACACATACACATGCAGGGTTTCATACGAAGATACAGGCTATAAGACAGAGAAGTCATTGGAGGTTCCAGGCAAGTATAACAATGATTACAAATGTGTATGCTTACAGGTACGCTCATAATTTAAATTAAATCTAACAAAGCATTTGCCTGTTTTATTCTGTAGATTTTTCTTATTAGCGGTTAAAAGTTTAGGATAATGGTGGTGGTGAGTGTGAAGTGGCATACTCTTTTTTTTCTATTTTTCAATTTACAGGAAATTATTTTGAAACCCATCGGATTAGGTGGCCGGCTGTTGTTGCAGTTATTTGTGCCATTCTAACTTATGTTTGGATGGCATATTTGATTATGATGAAAAACACCAAGCCAGAAGGTAATAACTAATATAAGATGTATTAATGGGTGGATGGAAAGGAAGATGTATGTTTTAAAAAGGTCATGTGTGCATTAAATAACGATTCATTCTTTCTTTCTCAGTTTTGAAACGGATCAGAAAGGAAACAGTCCAAAAGTTTGAGAATGCTAAATACTACACTGAACTAAGGATTGTTCATCAGTCAGGTGGTGGGGAAGAAACCCGCTTTCAGGATTGCACAGTGGAGGTTCTACTCAGCCCACATGAGCAAAACTTGATCTTTCTTCAGGGTGAATCTGGATATGGCAAATCCTTCACTGCAGAGAAGATCCTTCATGACTGGGGGTCAAAACAATCCTACTTGGAACACTATGATATTGTTTTACTGATAAAATGTAAAGACCTTGTTACCTCATCAGGTCAAAGCTTATTGGACCTCGTAAGCAGACAACTTGAAACCAAATGTAAAAATCTGATTGAGAAAATTATGGATTGTTCACCTCAAAAGATACTTTTTGTCATTGATGGGTTGGATGAACTTAGTTTGTCTGAAGAGGATGCCAAAACCTCTCCAAATGATCCCTTCTCCCAAGGCCAGACCAAGGCTGTAGTTGGTGGGTTATTAATTGGACACATCCTAAGCCAATCCTCCATGCTGGTCACCACCAGGCCCTCTGTCTCAACCACTGTGGAGAAACTGTGCCGACTTCGTGACTGGAAATTTGTGCAAATACTGGGCTTGCCACGTGACAAAGTGACAGAATACTGCAAAAAACATTTAGACACTGCTGAGTATAATTCTTTGATAAATGAGCCATTGCTTTTCAATTCTTGCTTTAATCCTATGCTATGTTGGATGATATGTGAAGCTATGAAGGTGGAAAAGACTTAGCAGCTTCACTGGGGACTACCACATTTTTTTATTTGGCATTCTTTGGTAAGTTTCTAAATCATCTATCAGCTGATGATCAACATCAGCTGATCAACCTCTTCAGTCAAGCTAAGGAAATAGAGACTGTTCAGTTGAACTTGATGGAAATCCTGGAAGAAGGGTACCCCTTTAGGCGCAGTGAGAGTGACCAGCACAGGAACTTTATACATCAGAGCTTTCTGGAGTTTTTTGCTTCCCTCAGCTATGTTATGCTGGATGACAGTAAGGCAAAGAAGCAGACTAAAGAACTACTTCAGCAGATTTCGGCAAACAGATATAGTTCCGAGTTGGGTCCAGGCAACATATGGTCTACAACTGGTCACATATGGTCTACAACTAGGTTTTTATTTGGCTTATCAAATAAAAACATTGAAAGCTTCCTTGACAGCAGTCTTGGTCGTCATGGGTCATCCCATATTCTGGAAGAACTGAAAGATTGGATTCTGGAAAGAAGCCTCAGCACTCTTCGTCAGGAAGAGTGTCTCTTTCTTCTTCGGTGCCTCTATGAGCTCCAAGAGGACGAGTTTACGAAGGACACCATGGCAAGGGTAAAAGACATTAACTTGTCTCACACCCCCTTGGCTTATGCTGACTGCGTCGTGCTGAAGTACTGCTTGGGATTGTGTACCTCACTTGAGCAGCTAGATCTCAGACAGAGCAACCTTACTAAGACAAAGATTAAACTGCTGGAGGTGAAAGGGGAAGAAGGAAAAGAAGAAACCAAGAAAAAATGGATTACACTGCAGTGTGATGATCTGAGGTGAGAGATACCCCACACCAGGCTTGTACGAAATTCCGAATTGAATGAATTGAAATTCAAAGTAATGCCATAATACGTCATTACCTTGAATTTATTTGAATTTAATCTACACCCATTGAGAGTACACAGAACACCATCACCTAGTGTTCGTATTATGGCATTACTGTGAATTTCAATTCATTCAATTCGGAATTTCGTACAAGCCTGCCCCAGACCAACCTCACTCCCACTCATGTCATATTGCTTAATTACATGCTTGAGGGTGATAAATATAGAACAGATTTGGTAATTTATCAATCTGTTTTGAAGGCTGACTGCTGACGCATTGGAATACGATGACATTGTTAACATGATGGAGACAATCATCCCCAGGTAAAGCACAAAATAATTTCAAAGAATCAAATGTAATTTCATGCTCCAAATTATTGCGGAAATTCACATTTGTAGTTGTCTGAGATGTGAATTCCATGTGTGTTATAAATACATAGCAGACCTGTGTGTGTTAAACATGTGTCTGGACGTACACAGTCCATCTAAGCAGAGTGAACAGATCCCGGAAAAAAGGAGGATTATAAATCTGCAGTTTCTCAAGACCAAACTGAAGAGTGATGACCTGAGAAGGCTATCAGAAGAAGTGGTGCCAAAATCTCTCAAGGATTCCCAAAGTCAGAACATCTCTTGCTGTTTGAGGTAGTGTGCATGTACATTTGTGATCACACATTCCAGAGTGTAGATTGAAGTACTGTATATCATGCCGCAGTCCTACAGGTAGAATATGCAGGATTGTGGCCAGAGTAAGCATGACAACTATGTCTGTCCCATTAGCAAATTTGATCTTTCATGAATATTTACTAAGTAAATAAAATGGTAACACTTAATAATAAGTTAAGCCTTATTTTAACATTAGTTAACCCTTAGTGAATCACGAGTTAGTCATTATGTAAGTATTGTTTCTCATTTCTTAATCATTAACTACTTACTTTTACTTACTTAGTCCTTGCTGTGCCTAGTGGCCCATAGGGCACTTTCAATGGTTCTCCTCCAGGATGTCTTTGGTCTCCCTCTCCTGCGCTTTCCTTCTGGCGTCCATCGAAGTGCGACTCTTGTGATGTCGTCCCGTGGTTTTCTGAGTAAATGTCCTATCCATTTCCACCGCCTCCGAATTAGAATGGTCTCCATTTCTGTGCATCCAGTAACCCTGTATAGCTCCCTATTTGATATTTTCTGTGGCCAGAATACTTTTTGAATTTTCCTTGGACATCTGTTTTGAAAGTTGGAAAGTTTGCCTATGTCCTTCTCAGTCATTCTCCAACATTCAGAGCCATAAAGGAGGACAGACACAACGCAACTGTTGTAAATCTTTATCTTGGTGTTAGCTGTTATGATTTCCAGATGTTACGAAGTTTTAGAAATTCTGTTCTTGCCTTTCCTATTCTGACCTTAATATAGTGATCTGCTCCACCTTCTGCAGTTATTACGCTTCCCAACATGCTGTTGTAATGCCCACACTACCCTGGACTTGTCAGTACCTCAGATTTTTTTTTCTTCTTCTTCTTCAGCATTTTCCGAGATCCTGGTCATTGTAATGGGGGCAGCCCTTTATTCCTAAAAACATCCAAACGATTATACAACAACAGGAGACAACTAGCAAACAGCTGTACTTTTTGAGAAAATATTTGGAGTAGGCCTGTGTTAATCTTGTTTTATATGTAAACAAACTCTGCCCCCATTAAAATAGCTCATATCTCGGAAAGGGCTGAGCCGAAAAATGCGGCATCATTGGGTACTGACAAGTCAAGGGTAGCATGAGCAATACAACAGCATATTGAAATTGACTGAACTGGTCCTTTAATGATTAAAAGACGGTTAACTTATATTTTAATGATAGTTCACTAATGTTTAGCGGACAGTTAAATCAGCGCAAACAAATCATTTACCAACAGTGCTAGTTAATTATGTTGATTACATAGCGGTTGACTTGTGATTAAAAGAGTGTTACCTTAATTACTATAATTACAGTTTACTAATGCTTAGCAGACCATTTAATCACATTAACATTTAGTAACATAACTTGTTAATGATTAACAAGACATACATAATGAATACCTCATGACTAAAATATGGTTAACTTATATTTCAATGAGAGTTTACGAATGCTTAGCGAACAGTTACATCAGCACACACAAACCATTTACTAATGGTAGTAGATAATGGTTAAGAAATGAGAAATAATACTTACATAATGGCTAACTCGTGATTTACTGAGGGTTAACTAATGTTAAAATAAGGCTTAACTTAAGCTTAACAAGGGGTCCTTATTTAAAGTGTTACCGAATAACTAATATATACGGGTCAGTCCTAAGTACAGTAATAATTTCTATTGCTGGAAATTCAAGACAGAGGACGTGGAGGAGACCTAATGTATGAAAAGTGCAATTTCCCCAATCATAAGAATGGAAAAAAAACTTGTGAAAAAGAGAAATGGGCAGCTTAAATTCTGGAAGTAAACTAAAGAAATGACATACTTTGCCATTAAAACAACATTCCACCAGGAAATAAGCTGTTATAAGATATATAACGTGAAAATAAGTGAAATAAGTTATAAAGTTGCACAGTTGCAGGAGTTAGGGTGATAATCCACCAGCATGTGATGTGAACTTTGCGCTCTGCCCTATATATTTTCAATGACAAGCGATTTTGCTCCCGCACACTATTGTGGATACGGAATACAATGCGACTGGCCCTTGCGACGCATCCAAAAGTTTGGAAATCTCCAAGTTTATGCAATTTACCTCTACATTGCCACCATATCGTAAGGCCGAGCAAGTTGATGAAAGCCCAACTGGGAAACTCCAACTCCCATTGTCATTGCAACACAGCACTCCACAGCACACAAGTGTTCACTGCACACAACAAAATTGCATTTTATGCCTCACAGGTGCAAGGGGGCAGCCCCCAATGGCGCCCGAAAGGGAGCAGTGCGGGCGGGACGGTACCATGTTCAGGGTAGGGTACCTCAGTCATGGAGGAGGATGGGGGGAGAGCACTGGTTAATTACTCCCCCCACCAACCTGGCGGGTCGGGAGTCGAACCGGCAACCTTTGGATTACAAGTCTGACGCCCCAACCACTTACCCATGATTGCCCCAGGGGAAGATCCAGGGGAAGACTGCACAGTAGTTCAATGCAGTCACAGTACAGATTATCATTAAAGTCTATAGTAATCAAAGTGTCTTCGAGGGGAACTGCAGCATATTTGGTGTTGTGATGCATCAAATGATGGTGGATCATCTCCCTTACCGGAAAGGCAGCCGAACATTGTGCCATGGCAACAACCTGAGGGTAAAATGAGACTATTCGGACAAATGGTAGAATGTCACTCTAATGGTAAAGATGACTAGCATTAATTGCAAGTGCTGTATATAAAGGGGTTAGACAATGAAACTGAAACACCTGTCATTTTAGTGTGAGAAGTTTCATGGCTTCTCAAAAATGTGCAATGCACAAAACATTATGGGTGACATATCAGAGTTCAAAAAGGAGGAATTCTTTGTATGTGTGTAACTGGTGCATCTTTGACCAAGACAGCAAATCTTTGTGATGTATCAAGAGCCACGGTATCCAAGGTGATGTCTGCATACCACCACCAAGAAGGATCAACCACATCCAACAGGATTAACTGTGAGCAGAAGAGGAAGCTGTCTGAATTTTCTGATTGAGATATTTGGGTGCTAACCCATACTCTATCCATGTGCCCCTCAACTCTTCTGTTTCCACCAGAACGGTCTATTGGGAGCCCCACAGGGTCAATATTTACGGCACCCAAACATATCTTTCAGACAACTTCCTCTTGCATCCACAGTTAATCCTGTTGGATGTGGTTCATCCTTCTTGGTGGTATGCAGACATTACCTTGCATACCGTGGAAACGGGGACCAGGAGGACACTATGACTTCTGAAATGATGTATTGGTTGAAAGGATCAAAATGTTTTCAAGTCCCTTGTTCTCTGTTAAAGCATTGAAGTGGAAAAGGATCGCACAGTTGATAGCAAATACGCCTCCCTCTTGGCAGAGATAAGTGATGACAAATTTCAGTAAGTCTCTTCTACAATTATAACTTCAATTCAATACAGTATCTATATTTATCCCCTTAAGACACGGCATTATAAATTAGCTGTTACCAGAATGGCAATGACCAAATCGTAATGTATTACTAAAGGCCCCGTGCACTGTCATAGTGGTGTAGTACTATAGTAGTTAACTTCCAATGTCTATTACAGCGTGCCACAGGAGGTACGGCATGTATTAAAGGGGTACATCAATAACATTACTTTAAGATTAAAATTATGTTGCTGTATTTAGGCTAAATGTTGAGTTCTGGACACCTGAGATCAACGCTGGACAACAAGCAAATCCACCATTGCTCCGCATCTCTCTCACCCTGCCACCATCCCAGGTCGACAGGACCGACTGGAAAGATTACCTACTGAAGGTACATCAGTTAAGGTAAGGCCTCAAGTAGAAGTTCAAGTTCAAATTCAAGTTTATTTAGCCATATCAACAGTATAAAAATACAGTTGTTAGGAATGTACTTTGGTGTGCCCACACATTCAACAATACAACTAGAATGGAAACCCAGGCGGGCACATATTTAACTGTGAATGACATAGGCCACTTGAAAAGTGCAATGGAAACATTTTAAGTGCATAACAAAAGGTGCACATTTTTATACCACTACAAATATGGTGTATGTATAAGATAATTTCATTAAATTCTGTTCTTAACACTATTTACTATCTTAATGGTAAAGTAGATTTGTACAGGTATCCTTCTTCTTTTGCTGACATCATCTCTACTCATAGTTGAAAATAGGACAAAGTGAATTTTAACCCCAACTTTCCTGTAACACAGTAGAGTATGATTCAGTTGCAAATAAAGACCCTGGCAGGTGGGGGCCCCTAGGCTGCAGCCATATCTAGCCTGTGTGTTACGTAATCCGGCCCTGGTTATAGTGCAAGATATTCTACCTGCCAAAACCATTTTTCTTTCACACAGGGCACAAAAAGGTGTGGTTCAGGACCTTTGCTCTCCTAATGACCTGGAAAAGCTGGAAATTGATATGACTCGACTAACGGATTGGGCTTCTGTGCTGTGCAGCCTCCATGCCCGTCCCAGCCTTCAGAGAGTAGTGTAAGTTTAAGATCTGCTTGTAGACCATCTGCTTGTGGACATGGTGGTATTTCATAAATAAATAATGAGACTCATAATGAGCTTGTGAGCAGGGCTGGACTACACAGTAAAAAAAGAACTGTTGTTTTTACGGAAAATTGCTGGCAGCAGTGGTTGCCAAAGTCTACCTTTAAACAAATAACGGTATATTTCCTTTTTACATTTTACGGTAAGATTATGGCAGCAGTGGTTGCCAAAGCCTACCGTTAAATAAATAACGGTATTTTTTTTTTTTACATTTTACGGTAAAATGATGGCAGCAGTGGTTGCCAAAGCCTACCGTTAAATAAATAACGGTATTTTTTTTTTTTACATTTTACGGTAAAATTATGGCAGCAGTGGTTGCCAAAACAGATTGGACAGATTATATTCAGGTGAGTTCAATTATAGAGTTACAATCAGACAACTGATTGGACTGATTATACTCAGGTGAGTTCAATCATAGAGTTACAATCAGACAACTGATTGGACTGATTATACTCAGGTGAGTCCAATTATAGAGTTGCAATCACAGACAACTGATTAGACTGATTCTACTCATTGGAGTCCAATAAACATCAGCTTAATTAGATACCTAAATAAATGCCCAATTGCCAGATTGTCTAGTGCAGGCAGGTGGACCAGTCTAGTATCATCAATGAAGGGTATGCAAATCCATTCTTTATTTAAAAAAGGCCTGAAAATAACCTTAAGGAAAATGAAGGCCAAAGCTAGCGGGGCAAGCAAGCTAACAAACAAGCTAGTTAGCAAGCCACCATGCAGCCACCCTTACAACGTGACCTGCTAGCCGGGCCGGCCAGGTGAGGGCAGGCCAGCAGCCGGCCAGCCGGCCAGCCGGCCTTACAGCCAGCCAGCCAGCTAGCTAGCTAGCAACCAGTGAGCAGTACAATGCAACAGTCCCTGTTTAAATACATGTTCAAGTGAACCATGTGACCTGAGTGATGAAGCATTTGGCAGGTGCAGGCAGTAAGTTAATCATTGCATGACATCCCTTAGCACTCAGGTGAGGTCAGGAATTGATTGATAGATTGATTTGGATGGGGTAGAATGACAGTTTCAAATAGACTGGGCTACTTCTAAGAGCTCAAGGGATTACTGTCCCAGGTAGACTTTTTCAGATTATACTAGCCTATAGGTATATTTTACACATTAAATGAGGCTAAACTGTAGGCTGTTACCGGAGAAATAATAAGTTACAGTGAATTACTGCAAAATGTGCAAACTGTTGCCATTTGCAGTCCTTAACTGTTGCACAGTTTATTCAGTTGCCAGCTTCATTGTTGTCAAATCTACAACGTGGAGGCACCTGGAGCCAAGCAGACAGGCAATATGCTTTCTGTGGAGTAATTAATATTCAATTCATTATAACCTCCATTGCTTTCTGTTGGGTAGGAGGAATGCAAAAAAAGATATTCTGAATTTTGAAGAGGTTTACCGTGTCAATTTGCCTCTCAATCGAAAACTCTGATGGTAAAGCCTCAAAGTCCAATAAGGGAAAAAATGATTGCGGTGGAGAAATTTTCGCAGGATGAACTACAACACATGCAGAGGGTTGTACTCTAAGTTAATACTCATTGATGGCTACTAATCAAATAGCGTGTTGACATCAAACTCTGCCTGTTACAACCAGCCTATCAGTGGTTTGACAAGTTACACCTGGAACAAGTGCAATCACAAGAGATCTATTGGACTAAAAGAGGACAAAAAGCTTAACACGACCAGAAAGAGCACCTACTTTTTGTAGTATACACAATGTGAAGAAAAGCAGAACAGAGTTCTTTGTCTGTTGGTTCACAATTTGGTTCACTAACAGAGGATTGAGTTTGGTTCACTTATAGGGGACTCAACAAAAATGGCTGCTCATGTTGCCAAAACATTTGAAAATTGGGGAGGCATGTTTTTCATAACTCTCAAGGGAGTTAAACATTACCTCTCTAGCTCTCTTAGCTCAACAACTCGGATCCAGAGGAGTCAAATAACACTCTGTAGTGTTGCTGCAACTCTTGATGTTTAGATTTTGGCTGAACACCAGTCTAACTCTGATCAATCGAACTCTGGCAAATTTGCTGTGTACATATGTGTACACCATTGAAAAATAAAGTCATGTACCGTTTCTTGACTACTTCATCTTCACTTAACGGTATTTTCCAATATTTTCTTTTCAGTGAACAGTTCAGTATTTTCTACATATTGACACCAGTGAAAAATAAAGTTATGTACCGTTTCTTGACTACTTCATCTCACTTAACGGTATTTTCCAATATCTTCGTTTACAGAGAACAGTCCAGTATTTTCTACATATGACACCTGTCAAAAATAAAGTTATGTAGCGCTTTTTGACTAAATAGTGGCTTGCCATATTTAGTACAGAGATAAACTGTTTTACATTTTACGGTCACTGACTGTTGCAATTTGACAGTTTTTTGCCGTAATTTCAACAGGCATTTTTTACAGTGTAGGATCTGAAAAGGGCCCGGGCAATTTTTGACGCCTGAGGGCCCAGTGCCAATGCCTCTATCGGTATATCATTCATTCATTCATTCATTCTTTATTTGTGACAGACACAATGGTCCATATCATACATATACAGATTACATAGGTTAAATAAGAGACAGTCAAGGATAAAATAAATGAAAAACACAAGATAGGCCTACAGCCATCAAACATAAAGACACTTTCTCCAATGTCGCCTGAGCTCAGAAGAGAACCTTACAGAACTCTTGGCCGGGTTTACCAGAGATTCAACTACACAGTAAAAAAAGAACTGTTGTTCTTACGGTAGATTGCTGGCAGCAGTGGTTGCCAAAGTCTACCTTTAAACAAATAACGGTATATTTCCTTTTTACATTTTACGGTAAAATTATGGCAGCAGTGGTTGCCAAAGCCTACCGTTAAATAAATAACGGTATTATTATTTTTTACATTTTACGGTAAAATTATGGCAGCAGTGGTTGCCAAAACGTACCATAAAATAAATTACGGTAAAAACGGATTATACTCAGGTGAGTTCAATTATAGAGTTACAATCAGACAACTGATTGGACTGATTATACTCAGGTGAGTCCAATTATAGAGTTGCAATCACAGACAACTGATTGGACTGATTCAACTCATTGGAGTCCAATAAACATCAACTTAATTAGATACCTAAATAAATGCCCAATTGCCAGATTGTCTAGTGCAGGCAGGTGGACCAGTCTAGTATCATCAATGAAGGGTATGCAAATCCATTCTTTATTTAAAAAAGGCCTGAAAATAACCTTAAGGAAAATGAAGGCCAAAGCTAGCGGGGCAAGCAAGCTAACAAACAAGCTAGTTAGCAAGCCATGCAGCCACCCTTACAACGTGACCTGCTAACCGGGCCGGCCAGGCCAGGCCAGGCCAGGCGAGGGCAGGCCAGCCGACCAGCCGGCCTTACAGCCAGCCGGCCTTACAGCCAGCCGGCCGGCCAGCCGGCCAGCCAGCCACCTAGCTAGCTAGCAACCAGTGAGCAGTACAATGCAACAGTCCCTGTTTAAATACATGTTCAAGTGAACCATGTGACCCGAGTGATTAAGCATTTGACAGGTGCAGGCAGTAAGTTAATCATTGCATGACAGCCCTTAGCACTCAGGTGAGGTCAGGAATTGATTGATAGATTGATTTGGATGGGGTAGAATGACAGTTTCAAATAGACTGGGCTACTTCTAAGAGACTAAATCAAGGGATTACTGTCCCAGGTAGACTTTTTCAGATTATACTAGTCTATAGGTATATTTTACACATTAAATGAGGCTAAACTGCAGGCTGTTACCGGATAAATAATAAGTTACAGTGAATTAATGCAAAATGTGCAAACTGTTGCCATTTGCAGTCCTTAACTGTTGCACAGTTTATTCAGTTGCCAGCTTCATTGTTGTCAAATCTACAACGTGGAGGCACCTGGAGCCAAGCAGACAGGCAATATGTTTTCTGTGGAGTAATTAATATTTAATTCATTATAACCTCCATTGCTTTCTGTTGGGTAGGAGGAATGCAAAAAAAGATATTCTGAATTTTGAAGAGGTTTACTGTGTCAATTTGCCTCTCAATCGAAAACTCTGATGGCAAAGCCTCAAAGTCCAATAAGGGAAAAAAATATTGCGGTGGAGAATTTTTCGCAGGATGAACTAGAACACATGCAAAGGGTTGTACTCTAAGTTAATACTCATTGATGGCTACTAATCAAATAGCGTGTTCACATCGGGGGGCAATCGCTATTCCGACATACCGCTATTCCGACATACCGCTATTCAGACAGCCGACATACCGTAGGGTTAGGGTTAGGGTTAGGGTTAGGGTCAGGGTTAGGGTTAGGGTTAGGGTAACTGTATGCACTCTCCCTAAACTTAGTAAAAGCTGAGCAACGTAGCACAAACCAAAGAAATTGCATAACTCGCGCCGGTATTCCGACAATAGACATCAATGTCGGAATAGCGACATGTCGGAATAGCGCCACGTAACCGTTGACATCAAACTCTGCCTGTTACAACCAGCCTATCAGTGGTTTGACAAGTTACACCTGGAACAAGTGCAATCACAAGAGATCTATTGGACTAAAAGAGGACAAAAAGCCTAACACGACCAGAAAGAGCACCTACTTTTTGTAGTATACACAATGTGAAGAAAAGCAGAACAGAGTTATTTGTCTGTTGGTTCACAATTTGGTTCACTAACAGAGGATTGAGTTTGGTTCACTTATAGGGGACTCAACAAAAATGGCTGCTCATGTTGCTAAAACATTTGGAAATTGGGGAGGCGTGTTTTCATAACTCTCTAGGGAGTTAAACATTAACTCTCTAGCTCTCTTAGCTCAACAACTCGGATCCAGAGGAGTCAAATAACACTCTGTAGTGTTGCTACAACTCTTGATGTTTAGATTTTGGCTGAACACCAGTCTAACTCTGATCAATCTAACTCTGGCAGATTAGCTGTGTACATATGTGTACACCAGTGAAAAATAAAGTCATGTACCGTTTCTTGACTACTTCATCTTCACTTAACGGTATTTTCCAATATTTTCTTTTCAGTGAACAGTTCAGTATTTTCTACATATTGACACCAGTGAAAAATAAAGTTATGTACCGTTTCTTGACTACTTCATCTCACTTAACGGTGTTTTCCAATATCTTCGTTTACAGAGAACAGTCCATTATTTTCTACATATGACACCTGTCAAAAATAAAGTTATGTAGCGCTTTTTGACTAAATAGTGGCTTGCCATATTTAGTACAGAGATAAACTGTTTTACATTTTACGGTCACTGACTGTTGCAATTTGATAGTTTTTTGCCGTAATTTCAACGGGCATTTTTTACAGTGTATGCTATTTTGGGAGCAATCCAGTCGTCCCATGAATTTGAACATTACATTTCTCAGGACTGCATCACACCCAGGGATATTGGAGTGGACAAACAGACAGCTGGCACTGGACCATCTGGGTATCCTCATCAGCAGTCTCATTGTGTCATTATATGCAACTTTTAGCTTCTGATAGCTGCTATGCTTGTATTTGCACCATAAATGGGCAGTGTACATGGGTGTGCAGAAGGCTCTAAACAGGGAGCACTTGACATTAAAAGAACACATGCTAAATTTGCGAAGAAGCATATTAGCCTGAGCATACAGTTTACGCCGTTGCCGGTATATATCACAATCATCACAGAGATCATCAGATATTATATGACCAAGATACTTAACTTCCTTGCACACCATAAGTGAACTATCACCCAGATAAAAAAACAGGGAATGTCATCTTCTTATCCTCTTTACTCCTCACTATCATGACATTACTCTTCTTTGGATTGAATTTAATATCATACAAGAGGCCATATTCAGTGCATACCTTAAGGAGTTGTTGTAAGCCAGCACTACAAGGACTCACAATGGCCAGGTCGTCTGCATACATGAGATGGTTAAACACAGAGCTGCCAATTAGACAGCCTGTGGAACACATACTACTCAGCTGGACAGATAAATCATTCATGTAAACATTAAACAGTGCAGGAGATAAAAGCCCACCCTGGCGGACACCATTAGATACATGAAATGGGGATGATGTTCCACACCCCCATTTGACACGCATTGTCTGGTGGCTGTACCAGAACACCAGGATCCTAATGATGACCTTAGGTACCCCTCTCTGTAGCAATTTAATAAATAATTTTGTATGATTTATGCGGTCGAACGCCTTAGAAGCATCGAGGAAGCACATAAAAACAGTGGAGTTCTGGTTTACATATTTGGCAACCATTTCCTTTAAAGCAAATATACACATATCGGTGCTGTGTTTCTTTTTAAAACCAAACTGGTTATCTGACGTTACTAAAAAAGCATCAAGCCTTGTAATGAGTACCCGTTCTAAAACCTTGGAAGGAATACTAGACAGTGCTATTGGTCTATAGTTGTCTATACTATTTAGTTTCCCTGCTTTGCCCTTTAGTACTGGGACAAGCAATATGGACAAGAGAGACTCTGGTAGCACTCCATGGGTGAGGAGTGCAGTAAAACACATCGCTAAAAGAGGGCAGAGTTTCTTGCTTCCATACTTAAGGTGCTCAGCACAGATTAGATCCATGCCACATGCCTTATTATTATCTAGTGCTGATATTGCTTCAAGTATTTCTTCAGGTCTAATAACAAAATTTTCAGTTGAGTCAGTACATTTAACTTCAAATGGGTCATTCTTAATGCAGTTAAACAATTCTTGGTAATGCTTACGCCATTTCTCAACAATATTGTCAGTTCCAGACACCCCTTCTATATCAGAGGGAAGAGAGGTTTTGCTATTGTTTGATGCTTTAACTTCTTTCCAAAAGATCGGTATTGGTAGGCCCAATATGACATTGTCTCTGTGTATACATACTGTACATATAATGTATGTATAATGTATAGGCCTATATATAGTGTTTTGTTTCACAGAAGATATTCTTGCCCACTGGATCTGGGCTGAAAGGAAGAAAAAAGCTGCTGTGCACCCTCATGTTCCCTTCATCCTGCTTCTGAGTTCTGAGTATGTTTGGGGGTAGGAGACAAAGAGAGGACAACTAACTTTATTTTCCTGATTATGAGCCCTGGTCAGTGAATCTCAATCTAAAATATCCATTTTCCTTAAGCAAAAACTGAAAACGAGTCCCACAGCCCCAAACACCTTAAGAGTGGAGTGCTGTGTCACAATGGGAGTTTCCGAGGTGGACTTTCAAAGCAATATTTGATTATTATACAATAGTTAGATCCGGTGAATTTATTTTGTGATATCTGATTGGATGAGACGCGTTCTACTGGCATTCTACGCGTCGGTAAGGAGGAGGATGTCTTGGTGGACATCATCCCCGGAGACTTATCATATGTAATAATCACTCCGCCGTGGATAGAATGTAACCAGGGCCACGCATTTTGAACTTGCCATCATTCTATCTCATAGTCTACTGCGGAGAAAGTGAATGTAACCAGGGCCGCGTAGTTTGAACTCACCATGATTCTATTCCATTGTTCTATGCTGGACTAAGTTGGGCGCACGCACGCCCGCATGACAGAGACGCGTAGGCTATCCCAGTTGGTAGCTGGATTCTGGCAGAGAGGAAAGAAGTTATCTGATTCTAGTGCAGTTGTCTGGGCAGTTGGCACACCTCTGCGGCCGCTTTTTGGTAGTCTTTTGAAGGCAATCTAACAGTAGCCTACTTTAAATATCTATTCATACACGGAAGATAGTTTAAACGGGACATGTGCGCTATAATCGGATCTCATTTGCGCTGCGGGAGAAGGAAGAGATGCCCTTAAAAATAGCCTAGGCTATCAGCAAATCTTGCCGTCCACCACGTGCAAATCAATAAATAGTAGGCTACAAAGTAGGCATCTGGAAGCAAGATACCGTGTTCCATGCAATTTAAAATGATGGCCGCTTGGAACTGGAATGAGTTGCCTTTTAGTATATTGGGATTGAAAACGCGAACCCCTGTCTAGGGTTCGCAGTCAGACGTTTGCCTGAGAAAGTGTTTCAGCAACAAAGTTGTAGCCTGCAGTAGCCTACGCACGCACACACACACACTGTAAATTGGACACCAAATCTAATAATAATACAATCTAATAAAAATGATAATTTCCTTGGTTAAATGTTTTTATACCTCTACTTCAAATTGCTCCAGTTCACAGATACAGTCAGTGAGCCAGCTTACTAAATGGCATGTTAACAACATGCCCCCCTTTCCCAACGCGCCCCAAAACCAAAAGTTGTTTTCTAGGCATAAACTTTGCAGATTGAGACTCATCAAAAGAGGCTAAGATTGTCAACGTTTGACTAGTGCGTTTATTTCGGACACTCGCCATTTTTTCACCACAGCAAAAAGTCCTATTGCTTCCAACACACACATTGAAATGTTATGCCAACAACAAAATAGCGTACACAGCAGGTCAAGTGAGCACGTAGATCAGCTATTCCGTAACAGTGGCGCGGCTGGTCGGCTTCTTACTTATCCATCTAAGAGGCAGATAATACCAGATGTCTTGACAATGACGTGACATGCCATTAGGGAAAAGATTACAAAAATAGAGTTTGTTTAAAATCGTAGTTGCACAAGACACAACGACAAGCAGTAGAGTAAAAAAATAAGATATTTGTTGGATATGAGAAAGGGGGATGCGCCACTGCGCAGTAGGCTAATTAACACGCAATTACAAGACTCAGCACAGGTCGTCCTTGTGACAGTCGACAGACAGAAGATTAGCCTATGCTGGCGCAACAATACAAGAAAAGTTTATGAAAATAAATCTACATATTTGTTACTGATTTGAGCGAGTGGGGAGGGACGACAAGTTTCATGCAATAAATGTGAAAAACGCAGAAGCCAGGTAGATCAGAGTAGAGGGTAGGGCACGAAGCATAACTTAAACACAGCACATCACGGCCTTGTGACAACAAGACACATGAAAGATTTCTATGCTGGCATTACAACATTACAAGAGAAGTGCATGGAAATTTCTCAAAATGTGTACATTGCGACTGATTTGATAGTCAGGATGACAACTTGGTCTCAGGCAATGGGAAGCAGCGCATAGCTAACACCAGAGACGGTATGGGTAATAGGGGTAACTTTGGCTACACTACATAGCGGGTGCGTTGGAGTGAATGCTAACCTGAATCTCTCCCTGGGTCACGTCACGTATTTCTGTCTCCTCCTGCTCTTTTCTTCCCCTGCCCGAACCATCTCCTAGTACACATCCTCCTCTTCATTCTGCACCACCTGTGTGCTCGCGGCCCCAGTGTCTCAACCTGAGATCGGGCCATCTGGCAGTGGTTCTCTATCTTCGACGGGCCGAACCACATAAGCTTGAGCTTATGTTTTTAGTTTTGAACAACTTGATTTTAGCACATTTTGCTGCGTCCTATTTTAGTTTAAGCTTTATATTTTCTTGCGCTTGTTGTTGCCACTCTTCTTTCTCCGTTTTGCGTCCTCTCCATCGTCCACCTGAGTGGTCAACTACATTTGAGGTGATGATGAGTTTTGTCAAGTGGGGGACTGTCGGGAGGGGCAGGCCTTCGAGAACCGAAGCATTTCATTGGACTAGCCCAATGTGCATCAGGAGAAGCATCCAATGCTCCGATGTGTCATTTTTACAGGCGCATACAATACCAAAATAATTTGTATATATTTTAATTATTATTTAGGGCCCTGGGAGGGCCCAAACCACGTGAAGCCCAGTAGGCCAGATAGCCAGTCCAGCCCTGCTTGTGAGTGTGGATTTTTCTCCTCTTTAAGTTTAAGATCTGTTAGTGATGGAGTTGTGCTACCATATGTAAAGATTGTGCTATGTACGTAGGTAATTGATTGGCTAACTTTCCCTTCTTTCAGCATTAATGCTCCCAATCGAAGCATACTGGATAACCATGATTTCTCCTGTGTTACTTTGACACGAGTTAACAGGATCACTAGGATCAGGTGAGATGCTTATTTGATATTTGCCCTTAAAGTTGCACTGTGCACGACGGTGGCCAGAGCAGGAAATTCAAAACAGTGGACATGGAGAAGATCCACCTTTTCATGTTTGAAAGGGGCAATGTTCCCAGCCATAATGTTTACTTAGAATTTGATGGTGCTAGTCAGTATTTGTAAAAACAGGTAACATTTGTGAGTGGGCAGCATGAATTCTGGAGTACAACCTCACTCATGCTCTATATGTCTTTCTCTATCCCAATGTGACTGTGTTTCATAGATTTGGTATCATACATTTTTTCCATGTACCCCCTGCCGTGTTCTCATATACCCCTAGTGGTACATGTACCCGTCGTTGGGAATCACTAGCCAGGCCGTGCCCTCCTAGTGACGCAACAGCTTCAGCGTTGCTACCTGTCACGTCAAGAGTCAATGCAAGTACTTTCTGAGTTCCCGCAAATACAGGAACTCCTCCCACTTTGTTGGGAAGCAAACAATCATTAGCAAACCAAGGGAGGCCATTTAGGAAATGCTGTTTGGGAAATGGTAATTGTTATGCTCTTGGTCAGACCAAATGTCGAAGAGATTTGAAAGTCGATGATAATCAGGCTAGGGAATCACTATAGAGGACAGAATGGTTCTCTTTGCTGCCTCTTGTGTATGAATGTGTCTACCAATAGTTACAGTATCCCCTAGTATTTCTGTACTTCTTTTGGGGCATTGCTTAGCTATTTCCTGAAAGAATTGCGATGTGGTTATTGCATGAGCTGAATTAATTATGGTCTTTGTAATTACAATTATTGTCCTGAATGCATTTAGAATGGATCATACAATGCTCCCTGGGAGGGGCAGAATGCTGCAATGGATGCATGCAGGCATCAATTCAGATTCAGAATCTGGAATTGATCATGGAATGTGCAGGTAAGTTAATTCACGAAATCTGTCATAGCCATAAATCTTGATCAAGATCTTTAAAGCTCTTTAAATGTATCTGTCCCAGTGGAGGCAATACACAATGTTAAGTTGTTGGTGATTCTCATGCTTTCCAAAATGATCCCTTTGTGTGAATGGATGAATTGCAGTAAATAGATATGTAGACATTAGGGGTAAATACAAGTCAGCTACACCATACAGATATGTCAGCTACTGTGTATTTGCTAATAACCATTTTGGCTGAGATAAAAAAAAGCGAAATTAGGGCCCTGTATACACCACATTACAAATGGCCAACACAGTGACATGTTTGACAACAGAAATAATGGAAAATAAAAGTTCACAATCATGTTTGTATGGTGTAGCAACATTGACTTCATTAGGACTCATTAATATATAGGCTACACTGTGTTAATGAGTCCTAGTGAAGTCAATGTATTTGTCTACAGTGAAATGTTTGTTATACAGTAAACTTGTTCAGACTCAGTTCTTTCCTGATACAGTTGTGGTTCTTGATTTCAGGCTGATGGTAAATGACAGCTCCGGTGAGCCATCTGCGTTGATCACCCTGCCAACAAGAGAAGTGTCCAGCAGACAGCAATGCACAGAAATCCTCAACATGATTCAAAAAATAAAGTAAGAACAGTGAAATTCCTATTTAGTATCTATTATTTAGTAGGGCTGCATTTTAAAAAAAAAGAAAATCATGATTGATTTTGGAAATTCCGTAGTTAATCGCGATTAATCTCGATTTTTATTCCATGTTTAGTTTTTTTAAAAAATTATTTTGCATTGCATTTCAAGACCTTTTAACTCACACTTTAAGCCATAGGTGTAAATGGGACATGTGCCCTTGTGGCTGCAACACTGATGCCCATTTCCAAGTTGGCTCCTTGCTGTTTTATTCAATGGATCTTTTTAGATTAGATAGAGCTCATCAAGACCTTTCGTTTAATATATAAAACTCATTATTTAAAGTTTAGATTGAGATTAAGTTTCCCAGAATTCCCTGCATAATTCAAGGGTTTAGATTCTAAACTGTATGAACTGATCTGTCATGATCTGAACGTTTAATGTAACTGCTCTCCTCAAAAACTCCTCTCCACAACCTTTAAGGCCAATCATTTCAAATGTTCCACCTAGTCATTCAGTAGCATGCCAGTTTCTATCATGGGTTATTGCAAGATAATGCCTTTATGAAATTTCAATTGAAGAAAATGGACCAAAAAAAAACATTTTTCCCCCAGAATAATCGTTCAAATGAGACCAAAACAAATGTAAACTGATGGCTTAGTTAGATAGAGACATTATTTGTAAGGGTCTACTTGTGCTCTTTGATGTCTGTGTTGATGACAGGAACGAAGAAAACCAGGAGGAGAGTGTGATGGGCCTTCTCTCCAAAGGTGTTGTGGAGACAGTTCTGCCTGTGAACTGTATTTCTGTGAGCTTGGCTGCAACGGTCTTGTCCTCTAACAATAGCAACATCGAGTAAGTGGAGTGTTTTCCACTTTTATTATATTATTATTATTATTCTTTTTTTACAATGTTATATGTAGGCTTCAGCCAGGGTGCGATTTTCTGAAGGGAATGGTGGGGATTATCTAGCTATCTAGCTATCTAACACTTGAAGGGTGGGAGATATGACACTGGTCTTGAACTGCACCCTGTGTTAGTTTGAAAATGGAAAAGACTATATCATGGGTTATACTTTACGTTAGTCCTATTCAAATGGTGGCCCTGGGGCTAGATACAGCCCTTGGATGGCAAGGTTCTGGCCCGCCACGAGGTCAGATTTTTTTTTACAAAATGAACAAATCACAGATACAGAAGGAAGATATATTCTGGTTAAAGGGAAAATTGGGAATAAAGAATTAACATTGCTTAATATATATGCTCCTAATACAGAAAAAAAATTAAGACAAATATGTGTGCTATCTGTAGCTGTGCATACGTAGCGATCACTAACACTTCAGTTTGGGGATACAGTATCTCTTCTACTCATTCACATGAGTGAAATCTTATCTAAACCAGTCTCATAAATAGACCGTCACAGGGTATAGATGAGCGAATATCTGTTCGGTCTGGAAAGCTATCCGCCTGTTTGGCCCCCTAACCTCGGACACCGTGCTGCTCGCAGTTATGCAGATGCTTTGTTCGGCCCCTTTACTGGGAAGAATTTGTAAAGCTGGCTGTTGGTGACTTTCAATTGAATACCCTGCTTTACGTGATGCCGGCATCGTACGCATGACATGACAGTGTCATAACAATGCCAAAACAATGTCCTAGCACAGTAATGAATGCGTCATAAACGTTATGTCAATGTCATAAACATCTTATGGTCATGAAAAGTTTATGTGGGATGTCATTACCAAATCTGAATGTCACTTAATGGCAACAGTTATAAAGTGGTCATGCCATTGACACAATGTTTATGACACGTCCATGACTGTGTTACCACACTGTTATGATATGTATGTGTTACCACACTGTTATGATATGTATGATGCCAGCGTCAAGTAAAGTGTTATTGTATAATGTTACTCATGCACTGGACTAAGTCGCACCAGCTATGAGCAATGAGCTTGAGTTGTTCCCATTTATATATATATATATATATATATATATATATATATATATATATATATATATATATATATATATATATATATATATATATAAAACCTTTTAAATTTAGGCGCAGCACTGGATGACAAAACGAGTAGAATCAGTCAAGTTCGACTTGCAGGCCAAATGAAAACATGCCTTCACACTGCTAAACCTAGCCTGGCTCTCACGCAGACCCTTCGTGCTTCGTGCATCTTCGTTAAACTTTGTGAGCTCGCACGAGGGTCTGGAAATCTTAGACGAGCCCGAACGGCATCCGATACTTCAGGGTCGGTCCAATCAGAATCGCGGGGCTGGGTATATACAAGTCAGTGGTTGAAGTAGTAGTGATTTAAAAAAAAAAATGCCATGTGAATTCTCCAATCAGGTTCGAGCTGTTTGGAACACACGCCTTTCCAGAGCTAAGCGATTGTCAATGCTCCAGATGGTTGCGCGTGAGAACCAGGTTATGCTAAACCTGCCTTTAATTCACTTAGTGATTTAGTGATTAGTTCTACGGCAGACAAGAATTAAAATTATAACGCACTGAAACTCTTAGTTATACTAGCATGGGTGTTGGTCATGGTTGAAGTATATTTTCAGGTGTTTTCTGTCTTCTTTACCTTTGCAGAGTTTGTATTTTTACCCAGAACTACAGAGATAAGGACAACGTTTGTGCACAACTTAGAGTGAAAAAAGACGAGCACCATTTTGAGTAAGTTCCAGCACACTTTACACACTTGTAAAAAAGGAAAATGAATAGGATGTATAGATGACAGATGATGTACAATACAATTGCATGAAGAATGTAGACTCGTTAAGTTTTGAATTTTCAGGTTTTCACTTCGAGACAGTAAAGTAAGCTCAAGTGCCCTCAACGCCCCACTTCTCTCTGGTATTCAACTCAAACTACCCAACGCTCCAGTAAATATGGACTGGAAAAAGGCCTTAACATGTTTTCGCAGTCTCCGCAGAAAGAGGTATGAATAAGTACGATTGATGTGTTTAAACATTTTGACTTTAAAGTAGATTGTCAGGTGTGTTATGTTAAAGCAGTAAACAATGTGTGTGTAAACAATATGTTTTCACAGCAACACAGACGTGGATGTTCATCTGCGTACTTTGCTGTCCTGCTTGTCTAAGCAGCATGGCCTAAAGGAACTGGATTTGTATGTGAGCTGCTTGGGGGAGAGCCTGAAACAAGATATCAAGTCCCTCATGGAGGACTGCCCCAGCCTGGTGGTCAGGTGAGAGTGAGACAGCCCCCTGCAGTTGAGGGGGAAGATTGGGCACATCCCAGTAGGGATGCATGATACCACTTTTTTTGAAAATCGATACGAGTACGAGTACATTAATGTCTGTACTTGACGATACAGAGTACCGATACCCAGGGCCGCTGACAGCTTTCGTTGGGCCCGGGGCATAGTCATCTGAAAGGGCCCCCCTACCCAATACACACATAAGGGCCAAAACATACCAAGGTGGAACGGAATGGTCACGGGACAAGCGCGGTCTTTCTGCTTAGTTTTGGCCGGCGTGTTTTTCTCTGCCTTTCACACTGACAGCGTCGGCGTGCGTGGCCAATCCTGTTCAAAACCCTACCCACAACCAAAGTTAGCATACTACTTTGCCATTCATTTGAATGAGACACCGCCGGTCGCCGGCGTGAAAAATACACTCGAGTTCTATTTTCCAAATGCAGCGTGGAGTGGAGCCGGCTCACGCGCCGCTGACACTCGACTACCGCCGGTTGATGTGTAAGGACATATATGTTTCAATGTATTTTCACTGACGCCGGTAAAAAACTTGGCCGTTCCGCGACGCTTTACCGCGCTGGTGTGTAAGACCCCTAATACCCCCTGACCTCTCCCTACAACTCCATCCATGGCTGAAGTGCCCTTGAGCAAGGCACCTAACTCCACATTGCTCCAGGGACTGTAACCAATACCCTGAAAAATAATAGTTGTAAGTGGCTTTGAACAAATGAAAGCGTCAGCTAAGTGAAATGTAATGTAATGTAATGTAATAATGAGGACCCAATTCTGGGCCCCCTAACTCCCTGGGCCCAGGACAACATACCCCCTTTGTGCCCCCCCCCTGTCGGCGGGCCTGCCGATACAGATACTTTTACCCCCAACATAGAATAAAAATAGATACCTTGTTTTTTCCACCTGCGATATTTGTTTCATTGTCCATTTCCATGTAGATTTAAATGTAAGTAATGTATGAGGATTCACTTTTTTGCCATTCTGCTTTCAAGTCAACGGAATGTAATGAGATGTAGTGCCGTTTCGTGTAATATCAGGATAGTGCCAGGTGTCCATGGCCGTAACTACCATTGAGGACACAGAGGACATGACATGGTCAACAATGATAAATACAATCTGTGTACACCACCCACATTTATCCTCAAGGCAGTAATTACTCAGGAGTTTGACTGAAGTGTTTGATGCATTAAATGTACAGTATGCAGTACAGCACGCAGTATTTGACCTCGGTATTTGAAAATATCTGGTTACGGCCCTGCATGTATCAGCAAGTGTTTGACGATTATGAGTATAATGAGCAAGTATCGGGGCCGATACCTACATCCCAGGAAAAAATGCAGGACAAAGGTTGATGTTTGGAGTGAGGAGTCGGCACATGTTTTTTTTAAACTGAACTCCGCACTCTAAATCTTGACAGAGCCACTCTCCCCACCGACAGCTCTCACCACTGCAATGTACTGTAATGAATTTGTCATTAATGCTAACGCAGGGTTGCCAGATGCCAGATTGATGATTACCAGCCCAGAAACATGCTCAAAATATGTGGCAACACCCAATCCTAACCACCTAAATTCTATTGGTGTCTATGACCACACAGATCTACAGAAAACCCAGCCCAATATTCGTATTTTTACCTGCAGACGACCATCTTAAACAGTCCAAACCACCCAATCTGGCAACCACCCAATCTGGCAACAAACTGGACAATTCCATACAGATAGTGATGCTCTGTCCGAGAATGGGCAGACGTATCATTGTTAATGGTTTTCTCCAGAACCTGTACCATGTTACATGTTTCTCTGAATGACATAAGTTTACCGTAATTTGAGCTCTTTTTTCTTCATTTAGAGTGTCGTGTGGTTATAACTGCTACCTTGGAGATGACATTATATGGGTAGTAAAGGGCAATCCTGAAGATGGATGGACAGAGAAATGTGAAGGTATGTACCTTTTTTGTTTTTATAGCATATCATGTGGTGTTATCATCACTGTATGTGTTGATGTTGCTATGTTTTTCGTTTGTCGCAATCATTGCCATTAGCATTTTTGCCAGTAGTTATCTTCATGTCAGAATTGCCTTTGGACTTTGGATTGTTTACGTTACTCCCCCTGCTGGCCTGATTGTACTTTGCAATGTGTTTGCTTTGGATGTAGCCATTTGCTCTTTCCTTGACAGCTCTTCTTGCCACTTGCCACCTCTTCAATTAGTGTTTACCCTGCTGCTCATTGTGTCCCTCTGCATGTCTGTGCCCAGGTGAGACGGGTGGCAGATCGGCGACGGGGCAAGGCACCGCGTTATCGGAGGGGACACAACTATCTGGCTCTCAACTTAAAGAAACCCCTTGAAAGCTCAAAGACACACAAGTTTAGGTTGCTCCTCTTTCATCGGCCCGTACCAGATTGAGCAGGTTTTCAGCACGTCAGTGGTGCGACTGAAGCTGCCCTCGCTCCATCGGCAGATACACTCGACCTCATGAGAGCGGCCCTATGCTCCCACAGCCCATTGCTCCCACAGCCCATTGGTCCCACAGCCCATTGCTCCCACAGCCCATTGGTTCAGTCAGAGACTTTTTTCTGGGGGTTGCACAATAAAAAAACGTTTAGGATTTTTTAAATTGTTGATTTAGAATATCTTTTGTTTACTTAGAATGTCAGTTGTGCACTCATCTAAACCAACCACCTTACCATTGTGGACCGTGCACTCAATGCTCTTCAGTCATGTCCATGTTACGTATATAACTCGTGAGGACAATTTGCTGAAGCGTGTCCAAGATTTATAAAATGTACTCACGTCATTTTGAATACAAACTATAAATCATGATTTTTGAATTAAGTGAGAAAGTTTTATGAAACATTAGCACTTTTTAGTAAATTGAGTGAGATAAAACACATAGGCATCAATAAATAGCAGCAAGCTCACAGTTTTAGATTTAGAGCCCAAGATTTAGATGAAACTGCACACTCTGTTTACCTTTAACATATGGTTTCATAAATCAAAAGGCACTCTTTGCAATGTGAGTTTTCATATTATTGACACCCCTGAATTTCTTTTTTTTTCCCCTCATATGCGGCCCCTTAGAAGCTCCCTAGGCAAGCGAGTGAGGTGTTTTCTCTGTTATAGTTTTCCACTGGTGGAACAGCATGCATTAGAGGGCTATGGGGAACTGGGATGAAACACATGGTGAAAACATTTTTTCAGTGAAAAAAATATTTTTGGAATATTATATATTATATATTATTTAATATTTTTTGTAGGCCTATATTTGTCTGTTATTGTTATCCTGATGAATGATGCCATTTTGTATGATACATTTCAAAAATCCTTTGTAAAGATTGTTTTTATTTAATGAAATGAAATGAAAAGTTTTGTTTTTTTATGATATCTTTTGAGTCTTCCTTAATTTACGCAAGGATGGTGGTATTTTACCTTCTGTTATAACCTCTGTGTGTATGGTTGTGTGTGTGTGTGTGTGTGTGTGTGTGTGTGTGTGTGTGTGTGTGTTTCTGTCTGTGGTTGTGTGTGTGTTAGAGAGAGAGAGAGAGAGAGAGAGAGAGATAGAGAGAGAGAAAAAGACAGAGCGAGCAGCCAGTGAGAATGAATGAGTGTTTTCCTAAAGGGCCTTTCGGTGCAGTCCGGGCGGCCTGAAGTCATCTGGCTTCTGGCTTGGGCAGCATGGACTGCGCGGGTGAAAAGTGTATTAAAATAAACCTGCAGACTTCCCAAGCACTCATTTTGGGCAAGCGGGGGGCAAACGGAACGAGCTTCAGATTTCATTTGAAATGATTTATTTGTGCTAATTAAGTGTAGTACAGTGATTGGCAGTCTTCCCCTTCTCCCCTGGGGAGCCTTCCTCATTTAACATGGAAATCAGATTAGCACAGGGGGAGAGCGACTGGCACGCGGCCCGCTGCTGGAGGCTGGAGAAGGGGCAGGGGGTGGGCAGGGTATGCGGGTGGTGGAGTGGGGCAGGGGATAGGGGTATAGAGAAGTGGGGCTGGAGCAGGGGATGTAGTGTGGCTGGAGAAGGGGCAGGGGGTGGGGTGGAGTGGGGCAGGGGATAGGGGTATAGAGAAGTGGGGCTGGAGCAGGGGATGTAGTGTGGCTGGGCCTGGGAATGGAGGCTGGAAATGGGGCTGGGGTAGTAGATGGAGGTTGGAAATGGGGCAGGGGTAGTAGATGGAGGTTGGAGATGAGGCAGGGGTAGTAGATGGAGGTTGGAAATGGGGCTGGGGTAGTGGATGGAGGCTGGGGATGGGGTAGTGCAGGGGTTCCCAAACTTTTTTCCCTGCGCACCCCCTTGTACATTTCAATGTGGTTCGCGCACCCAGTGAGCGAATATTTTGGTGTGCTGATGACCACGCAAGTATGGATTCACTACTCAGTCACTGCACATTAAGAACAGTCGCACCATACAATTAAAAACTACTTAATGTTCATTAATACTGGATAAAAACTACCATATCCGCCATTGCTCTATTCAGCTCGCGCACCCCCTTAAGGCAGGCCGCGCACCCCCAGGGGTGCACGCACCCCAGTTTGGGAAACCCTGAGGTAGTGGATGGAGGCTGGAGATGGGGATGGGGATAGGGATGAAGGCTGGAGAAGGAGCAGGGGATGTAGCTGGAGCTGGGGCTGGGGCTTGGGATGGAGATGGGGCAGGGGATGGGACCTGAGAAGGGGCAGGGGATGGGGCTGGAGGCTGGAGAAGGAGCAGGGGATGTGGCCTGAGAAGGGGCAGGGGTAGTTGATGAAGGCTAGAGAAAGAGCAGGGGTGGGGATGGAGGTAGTGATGGAGTAGCGGAGGTGTGGCAGGGGATAGTGCTATAGTTGCTGCTGGAGGCTGGAGAAGGGACAGGGGATGGGGAAAGGGGCTGGAGCTGGGGATGGAGATGGGGCAGGGGATGAGGGTGGGGATGGAGGTAGAGATGCAATAGTGGGGATGTGGCAGGGGATAGTGCTATGTTTGCTGCTGGAGGCTGGAGAAGGGACAGGGGATGGGGTAAGGGGCTGGAGCTGGAGGTAGTGATGGAGTAGCGGGGATGTGGCAGGGGATAGTGCTATGTTTGCTGCTGGAGGCTGGAGAAGAGGCAGGGGATGGGGTAGTGATGGAGGGTGTGTAATAGGGAAAGAATGGGAATGGAGAAGGGGCTAAAGATGACGTAGTGAGGCTGGGGCAGGGGGCAGTTCTAGGGATGGTGCTGGAGGCTGGAAGACGGGATTGGGATGGAGCAGTGGGGTAGGACAGTGGTTCTTAACCTGGGTTGCGGGTTAAAGATTTTGCTTGCAAACATTATAATTAGGCCAAATTAAGACCAGGGGGGGGGGGGGTGGGGGGTTGGGGTTCTGCTGAACTCCCCCTGACTATGCAAATCATTATTGAGCAAAAGTCAACGCACACCCTCCTGAAAAACTGGGTATTTCTGAATCAGCCACAGGCTTGCATACAGCTGACGTCTTTATAGATCCTTTTAGGCAGGCCTGTAAAATGGTGAATGGACTAGACTGCCTTTATTTATATAGTGCTGTGCCATTCAATGGAGTAAAGTGCTGCTGCACGGCGGCAATGCCGCACATCCACCCATTCAGCAGAAAACTGACGATGTGCTAGCTACAGTCGTGAAAGTGAAGTGAAAGCTCAACTGGGAAACTCCAACTTCCATTGTCATTTTGACAAAGCACCCCACAGTGCACACAAGTGCACAGAACAAAATTGCATTTATGCCTCCTCCGTGCAAGGGGGCAGCTCCCAATGACACCCAGAAGGGAGCAGTGCGGTGGGTGCCCCAGTCATGGAGGAGGATGGGAGAGAGCACTGGTTAATTACTTAATGAATGATCATAGATTATTATAATGCTGTGTGGAGAATATTGTTTATTATTTTTGGTTTATTTCGGTTTATGTTAGTTGCTCTATGATTCACTATGCTGTGGTATACTTTTTCTGCCAACCTACCGCGTGCCTCTTGGCACCATCTTGCGGCCCCCGAGGCATCCCTGGCCCCAACTTACAAAACCACTGCCCTAAGAAACAGGCCCGCCGACAGAGGGGGAGAAGGGGTATGATGTCCCGGGCCCATGGAGATAGGGGGCCCAGAATTGGGTCCCCATTACATTGTATGTATTGGGTAAGGGGCCCTTTCAGATGACTTTGTCCCGGGCCCAGCAAACGCTGTCATCGGCCCTGCTTAGACAAGCAAGCAAGCAAGGGATGCTGTGTCACAACCATCTCTCCTCGCTGAACTGGGCTGTGCACTGGTCATACTGAATGTCTGTCAGGGTTGGCCTCAGAGTCCCCCAACATTTTTGTCTTCTAATGGGTTGGCATCTATTTGTTACACCACTGGCTATCCACCTGCAGGGCTGGATTAAGATGGCCTGGGGCCCCTAGGCTACAGGTTGCTGTGCTCCAGAAGGCTAATTTGACAAGAAATGTAGGCCTACATAGACACAGTGTCATAATTATGAGCTACGAACTGTACTCAACACATTCATTGTTTTAAAATATTGCATCTTGTCACAATTCTGCAATTTTTCACTTTTGGCGAATCAGCCATATCTAGCCTGCGCATTAATCCGGCCCTACACTGTAAAAGATTGTCGTGATTTCACATTAGAATTCTACAGCAAGAAGTTGTATATACCAGTTTACTATTCACTGTTGTAATGTGCAATGCATTGTGGGATATCATATAGAGTACAATTCACAATTGTAAATGTACAGCAGCACATAGTACTTTTTACAACATACTGTTGTAAAGATCTGTTTTGTCAGGACTGCTGTCCTAATGCAAATGTATGCAAAGCCACATGCAGAAACTATGGAGCTCAGGTCACATTCTGATTGGATGCTTTTAAAACATGCATACAGGCCTGATAGAGGTGGAGAGGATTTGAACTGATTTGAACTCTTCAATCGCACACACCTGGTCATGAGCAATGAGGTAGAGATAGGAGGGTTTACAGACATCATCGGAGCGTAGTACGGAATGATAGCAAGGGGAGTCCAATTTTCTTCTTCCATGGTCAAATTGGAAGCATGGTAAAGTGTGGAACAGGTCATAGGATACAATAGTGAATGTTTGTCAGCTGTCCTTAATTATCCCCCGCAATTAATGCTGACTGACAGCTGCAGTAAATTTGGCCACAAACTGAGCACTGACAACCAGATATCCTCTTTCGACCGAATTTGTGGAGTACAAATTTTGTCCATCATGGCATCGCACACACTGACCATGTGCACCATGTCATTAAGCATAAATGTATTAGTTCTATGGCATTAAAGCAACACCCTCATACTACGAAGCCAATTGGAGCCAATTTTGGTCCCCTAGGGGAAATTCTTTCTCTGCATGTATCCCATTTGGGCTAGTGAATCACATTGAAGTACACACACTAGTCCGTAGCAGTGGGCTGCCTGCTGAGTGGCACCCGGGGAGCTGTGTGGGGGTTAGGTGCCTTGCTCAAGGGCACTTCAGCCGTGGTCCGGTCGGGCATTGAACCGGGAACCCTTGGGTTGCCAACCCAGTGCTCTAACCACTGAGCCACGACTGCCCCCAACTACTACACTGTGGCCAATACATTTTCCATTGAGTGATACTGCTTATCCAATCTACCTTCTTTGGTCATGAGCCAGCTGATTGTAAATGACGTCCAGGTGCACTAATTTCAGCTCAGTGCAATTCAAAACGGGCTTCTCTCTGCTAAAAGGGCATGGGAGAGGCCAATGATGGTTTGTCCATTTATACAGACGATGGGCAGGTCATAGAGCATAAACGATGCTCAGGTGTGGCAGCCCCCCTGTGGTTCAATTTGGCTTTTTGATGGCTTCGGCAACAGAATATATCTCAAAATCCCATAAGAAGGAATGGAAGCAGAGGCCCAGGACCATTATTTTCAAAGGCTGTATGTTGTGAAGTTTCCAGTGTTTGCGTTGGAAGAACGCAACAATTAGCTGGCAACTTGTTGCTAGCAATTTGGTGTAATTTTACAACAATTAGCTGGCAACTTTTTATTGCCAGCAATTTGCTTTAATTTTACTTCAATTAGCTGGCAACTTTTCACCAGCAATTTGTTTTAATTTCACAACAATGAGCTGGAAACTTTTTTGCCAGCAAATTTGTTGTAATTTTACAACAATTAGCTGGTAACTTTTCACCAGCAACTCAACTCAACTTCACCTTACTGGTGCAATGTGCAATTAATGAATATTGGCCAACAGGCTGGCCCACTTGAGCCATGAAACTTCCCACACATTAAAAGGACAGGTGTTTCAGTTATTTTGTCCAACCACTGTGTAGACAATTCCACATATATATGGAATGTTTACTTGTAAACATGGATCAGAATGAAAACTTTTTGGAACTGAAGTTTTGATATGTGCATTAAACAAGGGCCAAAACCAATCCATTTAAGAATATCCTTATACTTTTTTAAACACTATCTTAGAAGGAGCCCAGTCTGTTTTTAAACTATAGTTCTAGAGCAGGAGCATCAATGATTGGAACATTCTAGGAACTTGTTACCTTTTTGATACAGATCTCTCTTGTTACTCTGTTGTCACACTCTATACCTAACCAATCTGTCAATTAGTGCCTTGCCTCACTTTATTACTAATCACTTTCATGCTGTGACCTGCCCAATGCCTGATTACTCTGGTCACATGGTTCACTTGCCCCGCTATATAAACCTGGACTGTCACACTGCTTTGGTTGCTTGTCTGAATGGCACAGCATAGCGCCTGACTCACTGGCGCTCACTGGTACTGGCAATCAATTGATTAGCCGACTAGATGAGTGGTTGGTTTGTTGACAAGGTGGCTGACAGCATAGTGCCAGTTGACCAGCTAGCTGCCAGGCAGGTTCACTGACAGCCTGTCCGCCTGGTCAGTTGACTGGCTTGCTGCCTTGCTTGTTGTGGTTGACTGGCCAGCTGCCTATCTGGTTGACTGGCTGCCTGGCTGGTTTGGCCAGGCAGCCAGTCAACCAGCCAGTGAATCGGACAGGCAGCTGGCCAGTCAACCAGCCAGGCTGTCAAGGCCAGTTGGCTATCTGGCCGGTGAACTGGTTGGCTGGTTAGCTGGTTGGGCTGTTTCATCTTTTGAGAGCCATCTTGTAGCATAGCATGTTGTATGGGTTTTTTGTGCATAATATTAAAGACCACTTGATTGGTTTGACAAATGCATTTCCATACTGCCTTTATTGTGACTGTTTTTGAATTCCCCTTTGAGGTGACCTGATAAATAAAAGTCCTCTTGAGGAACCTGTCACTGTGACAACACTATGCTGAGTGTTTTTTTATTTGTGCCACACTCATGCAAGGCTGAAAATGTAGATGTATATGCTTAGAGCAGAGTGGCATTATGGTACCATGCTATCTCAGTCATGGTGGATGATGTGGCGGTGGGATGATACCATGTTGAAGGCATCTCAGACATGGAGGCGGGCAGTGGGGGTGGAGGCGGGTGGAGGCGGGCGGATGAGGGGGCAGGACATGTGCCATGGTCAGAGTAGTTTTGAAAACGGAACAGTGTTGTAATTTTAAATGACTGGCTGGAAACTGCTTTTGTCAGCAATTTGCTGTAAATTTACAACAATTTGCTGGCAATTATTCCCCATCAATTAGCTGTAAATTTAATTCTGAAATCTTTTACAGTGTGCCCGGCTGTGTGTGTGTGTGTGTGTGTGTGTGTGTGTGTGTGTGTGTGTCTGTGTCTGTGTCTGTGTGTGTGTGCGCGCGTGTGCGTGTGTGTCCTAAAGTTGTCTGCTTGTGCTATTGACCACTCTACATAAACCATTATCTCAACATGAGATTATCAAAACACATCTGATTACTCTCCCTTTTGTTTTCTGAAAAGTTACAAAATAAATAACTATCCAGGGGTCCGTATCTCGAAAGCGTCTTTGCTAACGACGGTAGCAACGTCCTTCGTAAGAGCGACTCAACTCTCTCTCGACATTGACGCTCACCACTACCTCTCATCTCCACCAGGACGTGTCTGCGCAGCCCTTGGAGCATAATGACTAAAGTCAGCATCCACCAAAATGTGTTTACTCCGCCCTGTGGAACCGCCAAAGCAGAATCAATTTGACTTTGAATTAATTGTAGCTGATTTATTGTGTTCAGCAGACCAGAGAGAAGAGCATTACAATGTGGTGGAGAGGTGTAGCTCAGAGAGAGAGAGAGGGGGGGGGGGGGCACAGAGAGAGCGAGAGAGAGAGGGGGGGCAGAGAGAGAGAGAGGGGGGGGGGAGGCAGAGAGAGAGAGAGAGAGAGAGAGAGAGAAAGGGGGAGTAATGGCTTCACTTTGGAAATGTTCTGAGAGAGATAAAAGTAATCAGTGCTGTGTCATCGGAGGACAGGGGTGGTGAGAGTCATCAAGGCTGGACTGGGGAAAAATAGGGCCCGGGCACCTTTGGCTTAAATGGCCCCCCTCATAATTAGCGGCGTAGAACTGACTCACCGGTGGGCCCCTGCACCCTGGTGGGCCCCTATTTTTAGAAATGAAAAAAAAGCAAGAAACATTTCTGAAAATAGGGGCACATGAGGGTGTGGGGCCCATCGGGAAATACCCACTATGCCAGATGACCAGTCCAGCCCCAAGAGTCATCAATATAACGGTAGCTGTGGATACTGAGATGCCCTGCACTGCCCTGCCGTGCACACAAACATTACCCAGCTGAATGACATGCAGCTAAAATAATGAATAAAACTAAGGGGGCGCTGTAGCGCAGCGCGATAAGCCCCCCACATTTGGGCTTGCATGCCCACCTACGGGGACCCCCGTTCGGGTCTGGCCGGGGTCATTTCCCGATCCTCCCCTGTCTCTCTTTCCCACTCGCATCCTGTCACCATCTTCGACTGTCCTGTCCAATAAAGCCATAAAAGCCCCTATAAAAATATATATTTAAAACTAAGAAAAGAACATTACATTTAGCAGACGCTTTTATCCAAACTATTACTATTATCCAAAGTAGGCTAATATTATTATTATCCAAAGTATTATCCAAAAATATTAATACATACTGTAGAGAAAATATGATTATTTTGCACACCTCACATGGCAGGTGTGTCGCCACAGTCTCTCCCTGGGCCCGGGGCATCTGACCCCTTTGTGCCCCCTTGTCATCTTCCCCGTGCACACCTTTTATGCAGAAAGGATTGTTATTTTTAGTCCTGCTGTCCATGCTGCCTATATCTGTCTTCAACATGCTTTATTGCAGCTCTTCCAGTCAACATATTTTTGTTCATTTTGTTTTTATTTGCATATTCTTTATACTCCATATTTCTCTCTCTCTCTCTCTCTCTCTCTCTCTCTCTCTCTCTCTCTCTCTCTCTCTCTCTCTCTCTCTCTCTCTCAGAGAGAGGGTGAGAAAGAGAGAGAGAGAGATTGTGTGTGTGTGTGTGTGCGTGCGTGCGTGCGTGCGTGTGTGTGTGTGTGTGTGCGTGCGTGCGTGCGTGCGTGCGTGCGTGCGTACGTGCGCGTGTGTGTTTGTGAGTGAATGAGTGAGCGAGTCTCAGCCCCTCTAATTGTCGTGTACACACTTCCTCTGATGAGAATTCATGCAGAGCAGAGCAGAGCTGCAGAGCAGCCTTTAATTTAATTGGGGAAATGCAAAGTGGCGAAGTGGAGAAGCAAGTAGAGAGAGAGAGAGACACAGAGAGAGAGAGAGAGAGAAGGAGAGAGAGAGACACAGAGAGAGAGAGAGAGAGAAGGAGAGAGAGAGAGAGATGAGAGGAGAGGAGGACAAGGGTGGGGGGTTATCTCAGATAGAGAGAGAAAGAGAGAGAGAGAGATGAGGGTAAGACGGGGGTGTGTGTCTCAGGGAGAGAGAAAGAGAGAGAGAGAGAGAGAAAGAGAGAGATGAAAGGAGTGGTGGAGTGGGAGACAGAAGGATTGAGCGACACTTTTAGAGAGAGAGAAAGGGGGATAGAAGGAGAAAGTACCGTGAGAGGGAGAGAGAGAGATGAGCAGAGGGTAAGAGTGGGGGTGTGTCTCTCAGAGACAGAGAGATGAGAAGAGAGAGAGATGAGATGAGAGGAGGATTGAAAGAGAGAAGGACAGAAAAAGAGAGAGGAGGTGAAATAAAATATGGCACCAATCTCTCTTGAACAGCAATAAAGCCGCGTCTACTTGGTGTGAATAATTTAGCTGGTGCAGGTGATGGATCGCTGGGCAAATAGGAGTGCCAGGAAGCACAGGGGGCCACTAGTTAGCTGTCACACTCACACACACACGCACACAGGCACGCACGCCTACACACACGCACGCACACACACACACACGCACGCACGCCTACACACACACGCACGCACGCCTACACACACACACACACACACACACCACTTCACCAATCACCAGGAAGCGCAGCAACTATTTAGGTGAGGCGTGGATGCCACTTTGCACCTCCACCTTACTAACTCAGGCACGCATGCACACACATGCACACACACACACACCACCTCACCAATCACCCGGCCTACCTCCCACCTCCACCTTACACACACATGCGCACATGCACCCACATACACGCCCCTTGGGTGGGGCTTGGGTATTAGGACCTGTTTACACCATCCCCTCACCAATCACCCTGCCTACCTCTGACCTCCACCTTACACACATACACATACACATACACACACACACACACACACACACACACTGAACCACACCCCACTTTATCACCTCTCTCACCTCCACAAGAACTTTTAGGGTTGCTGCAACGCCCACTCCCATCACCCTCAGCCTCCTTGGACACCTTTAGAAAGCCCTCCATGGATCACCTGTTTGCAATGAGCCTGGTTTCCTGAAACCATTTCCCCCACCTATTAATACGTAATGTTCCCACTGTGACATCTGGAGGTTGCATTCATTCCATTCCGGAATGATGGAATCGCTCTGCGGAACACCTGGTTGGTTGGCCCGTGTGAGTGATATGGAATGCAAGACAGGCAACTGACTCAGTCATGTGACCTGGGTAAGCTGCAATGACTCCCAAACTTTTTCTGTGTGGACCCCATTTTGGTCCTTGGAATATTGTTGCGACCCCCCGACCCCTCAAATTCAAGTTTTTTGGTCCTATAATATCGTAATCAATTTTCCATTGATTGTTTGTGCGTTAATTTTGCTAGAAATTCACAAGAAAGCAAATACATGTATTAAACTGTTCAACTACTAATCAATGTCGGCTGTTAACCTGTGGATTTCCCGTTCATTATGCAAAGTCCCCTTCTCTCTGCGAGCCCCCTTCAGTACCTCAGCGACCCCCCTTAGGTGTCTCGACCCCCCAGTTTGGAAACTACTGAGCTACAGCAAGATATGGAGGGCAGAGATGGCAACAGCGGCCAAAAGAGATTATTTCCCCATGCAGCTGAAAGTGTGACGACTCTTCAGAAATTAATTTGAACTTTCGAGCGGCTTTAGTCTCCTCTGCCTCATCAATCTCAATGAGTCATTTCGCAGGGCCACATTAAAATTCATTACACTTAATCACAAATAATCTCCGTCCTGGAGGATGCCTGCCTGCACCATATTTTTTTTCTCTCTCCGTGTTCGTTTGGCTGCTTGCTTGGATGCAAAAGGGCCTGGGAATGAATGAAAAAAAATATTAATTTTGTGTGCCACCGCGTGTGTTATTTCGTATAAAAAAACCCACTTAAAATTCAGCAGAGAGTTCAACCTTCACGTTCAGATAAAAACTCTCCGATCTTTAATAGCACACTTTTAACTGGAAATTATTTGAACTTCCTGAAATAACTTTGGTTGCAAAACAGCTTGAACACACATTTTTTTTCCTCCTGAATATCAATGAATTTATTCATCATCAAATAATGATGTGAGCCCGGATTGTAATTGCAGATGATTCTTGTGCTCCATAAAACTAAAACTTTCAGCTCTGCCTAAAAGGATCTGCGTGGTGGCATAAATCATGCGGCATAGAGCTTGAAAGTCCCGCCCCTTAGTTCCGCATTTCTGACCATCTAACAACAAATATCTTCTGATTTCAGCCATTATACAGTATGCGCTGGGCTACAAATATGCTGTTTAAGAGGCTAGATATAAATTATGCATGCAGAAGTATAAATATTTTGTCCTGAGGCCGTCTGCATGAAAAATGTGAAGAAACACACCCTTCTAAAAAGTATGTGGGTTTGAATGAAAAATTTAACAAAAATATCAGAAACAACATATGTGGAGCTCGTGGCACAACTCGAAGGGGATCAAAATATCATTTTAATACCGCCATTGGATTACATGCTACAATTTTCCGTTAAAAACGCCATTGAGGTCCCATGAAATCGGGGGAAGTGACGTCACTTTCAAGCTCTATAGGTGTGGGCCCTGCCGTGGCCAACGTGTGGGGCACTCGCCTGCCATGCGGCTGACCCGGGTTCTATTCCTGGCCTGGGTCCTTTGCCGACCCCTCCCCGTCTCTCTCCCAATTCGCGTCCTGTCCACATCTTACACTGTCCTGTCGAAAACTTACACTGTCCCCCCCAAAAATCTTAAAAAGCAAACAAAAAAACATCTGTGTGGTGGCATGAATCATGCGGCATAGCCTACGACATAGCCTATAGCAGACACACATTTATTAGCAAATTAAATTTGTTAGGCCTTAGACAGTTGGTGATGTGGTGACAGGAAGCGAGTGGGAGAGAGAGATGGGGGAGGATCAGAAAATGACCCAGGCTGGAATCGAACCCTGATCGCCAGCGTAGTAACCCAGTGCCCTACCGTTAGGCCACAGCAGGGCCAGCAGACACACATTTTCTAAACCAATAACACAAGGCCCTACCATGGCCTAAAGACCCAGTTTCGGTTCCTGTCTGGGTCATTTGCCAGTCCCCCCCCCTCTCTTTCCCCACCGGTTTCCTGTCCCTCTGTCACTATCCTGTCACAAATAAAGCACCAAAGCCCCCCAAAACTCAAACTGATTAAATACTGTAGATTAAATAGGCCTATCTCAGATACAATGTGGAAGAAGGTCCAGTATTACAAATTACTGCCAGTCTGGTAAATGGTATAACATAAATTATTAATATAATACTCTGGAGAAGGAATGCAGGATGTGTTTTATCTCATTTGAAACGCAGTGCTTTCTTTAAATGGAAACAGGTACAGTATCAGCTGATGGCAAAAGGATTACATTTCAGGTGTGAGATCTCACAGGAAAGAGTAATACGGGCCTGCCTCTGTCCAAGGTCTAGCATAAATATGTAATTTTAGAGTGAGTTTGCACACTGAAAATCCTTTTTCTTTGTATTTCTATTTCATGGCATGATAGGGTGATGTTTCCACTGTCGTCAACAAGTGTACAGACTCCTCACGCTAAAATACAGTCACGGTGCATACGCACCAACGGCGCGGACGTCCACTTCACGTGTCCGTTATCAGTACGAAACAGTTAGAATGTGTGAAAACAAAACATGCCTTGCACACAGGAACGCAGTGTAAACACGGCGCATGTCCGTCCCGAGCGGACATGTCCGCGTTGCTCCTTGAAAATAGGACTCGAGTCTACTTTCCTGCGCGGATGTCCGCGTTCAATGCATGGCTCCCATTGAAAATGAATGGCTGCTGCCCGCGGATAGAACGTGGACGTTAACTGTGCAGTGTGAAAGGCAGCCCGCGAACCTCTCGGACTCGCACTGCTCACGGAGACGTTAAGGAAACGTGCCGTCTGTGTGTGCATGTACCGTCAGCCTTTGTCCTGCACCTTTTCCTGGGATGTGCACAATCTTCACCTTCAAATAGGATGAATACAGTATGTAGCAGCTTAACAAAAGTATTAGTATTTTGGTAATACATAGCAAAGTAGTTCTAGGTTGCAGATTGAAAACGGGCAAAACTTGCTTTCATTTTCAGTGTCATTTTCCAGTCAGAAGATATTATATAACATTGCATTGATTATTAAAAAAAAGAGAATATGCCATTTCAAAAAGTAATTTCGACAGGCAGAAAGAAATCAAATTTTTTATGACAGCGTAGAACAGATTCAGTTTAATTTTGTCCAGCTCTGCAGTGCTCGATTCATCAAAAAGAGAGGACATTTGCCACACACATCTGACAGTCTTCAATGATCAAGCCTGAGCAGGGCTGGATCTGTGATTTGGCAGACAGGGCATTTTCCTGGTGGGCTGACAGTGCTCAGGGGCTGATGCTGTTTTGTTATTTTTTTCCCTTGTGGGCTGGCCCACAATTTAGAGGCAGCAACAGGGTTGCCAGATGAGGCTGATGATTTCCAGCCCAAACAATGCTCAAAACCCGCCTGGAAGCACTAAATCCCGCCCAATTCTATTGATTTAAACGGGAAAAATTGGGCGGGTTTTCCTGCAAAATGCCATTTTTACCCGCAGACGGCCATCCTAAGCAGCCCAATTGGGCGGGAAACAGCCCAATCTGGCAACACTGGGCAGCAGCCCATTGTTCTACCTTCAAAATAGACAGTAGAATGTGTCAATTTGATAATGTGTTAAAGCGACCTGTGCCATGTGAAGGCGCCGGGCCGAGAAGAAAAAAAAAAATGCCCAGGCCGATTTTCAATCCCAGTCCAGCCCTGGGCCCGTGCTGCGATTACTGAAACTGAATTACTCTCTTTCACCAGTGAGGATCCGTGCCATTCTGCTTCCCCCGTTTTCAATAACCCGGGTTTAATTACCTGGTACAGTGACGGAGAGCAGCGCGACAATGCAGCGAGTGGCTTAGACCCATTTGGCACGGGAAGGAGGCAGGGACGCTGACAGCTTAGGCTGGGCCCAGGACAAAGTCATCTGAAAGGGCCCCCCACCCAATACATTCAATATAATAATAAGTTATGGGCCCCCCATCTCCCTGGGCCCGGGACAGCTGACCCCTTTGCCCTCACTTGTCGGTTTCGCTGCGGGGAGGAGGCTTCTCATTGCTTTGTTTGCCGTGAGATTTGCAGCCTGACTGAGGGGATATGGGGGAGATAGCATGCCATTAAAAGCAGATGAGAGGAAGAAGAAGAAGAAGATGGAAGAAATGGTTTTAACCCTTAAGACACGCCATTATAAATTTGCTGTTACTTGAATGGGAATTACCAAGTCACAGTGCATTAAAGTGTCGAATGGCAATGACCAAGTTGCAGTGCTAAAGGTCCTGTGTTATGTCATAGTAGTGTAATTAGTACTATAGTAGTACTAAGTTATGGTGAATTATGGGGCTACAAAGTAACAAGACTATAAAAGAAATTGTAACGACTGCCACTCCATCATGTCTTGATATCTGGGACTACGATGGTTTTAAATCTGCAAGTTGTAACTACTTTGGTAGAACTATATTTTTACAAGTACTAGTGCATTTGTGAAGATGTTAGTTTAGATATATAGATTGATATTGTAGATATCCTAGAGATTGGAAATGTACGATAATGGCTGCCTCTCTCCTCTCTGTCACGTCTGGTTGACCTGGTGGGTACCATGGTTCAATGGTTAGATGGCTCAAAGGCCTTCAGATCAGAGGGTTGTAGGTTCAAATCCCACCCTTTCAACACGTTCGTCCATTGCTGAAGTGTCCTTGAGCAAGGCATCTAACTCCACATTGCTCGAGGGCCTGTAACCAATACCCTGTAAACAACGGTAAGTCGCTTTAGATAAAAGCAACAGCTAAGTGTAATGTAATGTAATGTAATGCAATGTGAAAAACATAAAACATAAAACATAAAATTAATTTGGTATGTTTTTTGTACAAATACTATTATATAAAATACATGTTAATTTTGGGCATTGGAAATGTCCGGTAATGGCTGCCTCTCTATCTTGTCTATCTGATACATGAAGTGGCTACAGAATCCAGCCTGGCTGGTCCACACCCAGGGTTGCCGGATGAGACTGATGATTTCCAGCCCAAAAAATGCTAAAAACCCACCTGGACGCACTAAATTCCTGCCCAATTCTATTGATTTCTATGGCCAAAAATGTTCTGCTAAATGCCCTTTTTACCCGCAGACGGCCATCCAAAGCAGCCCGACTGGGTGGGAAACCGCCCAATCTGGCAACACTGCCCACACCCCTCCATCTCCACCTCAATCATACAAGCAGAGTGTGCATTCCAAAATGCGACCTTGTGTCCTCCACTTGTGCTTGTGGCCTCATGTTTTGCTGATGCCTCGCCTCTGTGGAGAAAACAATTACATTTTCCCGCTGTCAGCCTAGCAACAACAATTTTTGTGGGACTATTCTTCATTCACCATCCAGTTTGCAAATGAGAAAAGGACATTACAATTGAGCTTTTGCGAGATATTGAAATATATACTGCTGTTGTCAGTGATGTCATCACAACGTATTACTTCCTGGAACGAGGCCACAAGCACAAGTGGAGGACGCAAGGTCGCATATTGGAACACACAGAATGAGATAGCTCTTCAAACGTGCCGTGTCTAAAAACCACTGGCACTTCCTGATTGGTGTAGATTATTGGGAATTAAGTGTTGATTAACATGCCAGCGATCCAGAGCTGATTGGCTCGGCCCCCGCTCTCAATCACTGCCTGACTGCATTAACGAGAAAACACTAATTGAGAGAACACTAATTGAGAGAACACTAATTGAGGCAATCACGGCAGGAATTACACGCTGGACTGTCTGTCTGAGCTGAGCTGAGCTGAGCGGAGTGGAGTGGTGTGTGTACAGTGTTGAGAGAAGCAGGGCTGATGAACAGTACAGTGTACTGAAATGCACACAAAATATGTAGCCTATACACCAGGCTGTGCGCTACTAACAGCCTTGTACAACTCTACATCACAACCCTATGACTTATCTGTGAATACTCATTCTTGGTCATGTTAATTTCTCAACTCAGATATGTTTTTGCACAATTGTTCCATGGCTAGTGTTATGTGTGTCTTGAAATGTCCATGTGGGCTCATACATACTGAAAACTAGACAAAAAATAAACATACACCAGGCTATGGGTTACTACTGACTTAGCAAACTTATAGTGAGTAGGCCTACCAGTAACCCTGATTAGCCCTTTCCAATGTGATGTCAGACAAGGGAAGCAGGATAATAACAATACTGGTTTCAGGAAAAAATGGATTACAATGTTGGCAGTCATAGACCGGGGGCAGCCGTGGTCTAATGGTTAGGGATGTGGACTATGGGTGAATCCCATTACACCCCTAAGCTCAACACCGATCCCCTTTGCCTCCGTTTTGTGTGTCCACGTGTAGGCATAGTGGCATCCCGATTCACCTTCAGAGAGATGGGTAGGGGTACGGAAAAGGGCTTCCCTCCCCTGGGCGCGGAGATTTTCCGACACCAGACTCTGCGACAGAGGGCTTTGACAGTTTTCCCTGAATGCATTGCGAATTCATTTAAAAATTGGCGGCAAGCCACGGCACCCACAACAGCACACAAATTTAAGTATTTTCGCCGCAATAGACGGTTTTAAAGTGGTAACAA
>NC_085872.1:47041667-47044167 GCF_034702125.1 Engraulis encrasicolus
TACAGCTATATACAGTATAGGAGAAAGGCTACCCTTGCCTGGAACACCCAATGTCTGTGTGTGTGTGTGTGTGTGTGTGTGTGTGTGTGTGTGTGTGTGTGTGTGTGTGTGTGTGTGTGTGTGTGTGTGTGTGTGTGTGTGTGTGTGTGTGTGTGTGTGTGTGTGTGTGTGTGTGTGTGTAGGCCTATGTGTGTGTATGTGTGTGTGTGATGTGTCCATGTGTGTGTGTGTGTGTGTGTATGTATGTGTGTAATGTGTCCGTGTGTGTGTGTGTGTGTGTGTGTGTGCGGGAGAGAGAGAGACGTGCAGCTAGCCGGCAGTAGACGTAACACCCGACAGACAGCCCTGGGAGACTCCACACACACACAACAACCTCTCTCATCCCTGCTGCTACGGCGACGACACTTGGCCTTGAACATCCCATAATTTCCCCCAGGGAGAGAGAGGCGCATGGTCATGGATGTGGCTAATGCTAAGTGTTTGTGATGGCTACACGCTCGCTCCCACACACACACGCACATGCACACGCACACGCACACACACACACGCTCGCTCCAGGAAGGCCATACTGGCAACCGCCTGTCAAGGGGAAGTGCCTCTTGGAAATGTAAATCTCCATGCCACAAGAGTGAGTGAGTGTCTCTGTATGTGTGCGTGTGTGTGTGTGGGTGTCAAATGGATGTCTGCAATGATACAATTTATATGTGTGTGTACTGCTGTTTCTTTATAGACTCTTTAGACATCTTTAGCTGAGTAGTGACAGCCTGAGGATGCAGTGGTCATCATTATCGTGTGTGTGTGTGTGTGTGTGTGTGTGTGTGTGTGTGTGTGTGTGTGTGTGTGTGTGTGTGTGTGTGTGTGAGTGGATGCAGTGGTCATCATTATCATATTGCAAACGTCTTCTGCAGTTGATTACTGTCTCCACGTCGCATTAATAATGTTTTTGATTTTTGCACTTGTTTGCTTTTATGTTAACCCTCTAGCTACCATAACGGACGTGAACGCCCGGCTGCCTCTGTACCATAACGGCCGCGGCCGGCCGGAATATTTTCATAGCAGAACGGCCGTCATCATGCAGTTTTTCCAGCTTTCAAACACTTTAGCTCAATATTACAGACCCTCCTCGATATACTTTCAGTATAAAAACTATATGTTTATATTATTTTATTTTTCAGTATTTTAGATTTTATTACGAGATGCGCCGCTTTATGCGACTTGGCAATCTGCAGTCAATTCAAATGACGGCCGTCCGAGACTGGATGGCTACAAACACAACCATTCTGTTTCTACAACCAATATACACTAAATATGAAAACTTCCAACCCTCTTCGATCTATTTTCATGGTCAACAGCACATGTTTATGACTATTTAGGCTATTTTTAGATCATGTTGTTTTATTAGGCTTATGAGATGGTGTTCAACTGTGATGGGTTCTGCCATGGTTCTAAATAGCAAACACAACTGTCCAGCCGATGTCTACACGCTACATATTAAAAATGTAAACTGTCGGTGTGTTTTCAGAGTCAAACCATATGTTGGTATCCAACTATCTTAGCTTCCTGAAAACAGAGACAGCTCTGCTCAACAGGCGTGTGAAGGAAGCGCAGCATGGAACAATACTCATTTTGCGTGTCAGCTTTGGCAAAACAGTCAAGGACTGTTACTACTCCACGTTGTCCTTCAAAATATGCGCGAAGACGTTGAGTTGAATGCTAACTTCCAATAATAGCCGACCAAAGTGGTGTTTGTAGCATTTCAATTCCGTATTAGTTGGTGATGCCTGGCGCGTCTTACCTGTGCCAAATTGGGGGGGGGGGGGACTTCATGTCCTGTCTGCTATCAGGGACACTTCTACGGTTATCCTCATACGTCTTTGGCATGGTTTAGTTCAAACATTATTAGCTAGTGTAGTCCATTACAGTTAGGCTATCGCATATAATCCATACCGTTTGAAAACAGGACTTCTGGGTGAACAACATTTGTTGTCGTCACATGTTCATTGTTCAACTTTGACCCTGGATGGATGGATGGATGGATGGACGGAAGGATAGATAGATAGATAGATAGATAGATAGATAGATAGATAGATAGATAGATAGATAGATAGATAGATAGATAGATAGATAGATAGATAGGCCTAAATATATATATATATATATATATAGATAGGCCTAGATAATGTCGGATTTTATCACATTTTTATCATTTAATCCACATCAAAGGCACTCTATGGGAATACTGAACAAATAATTATCCATAAATGATATACCATTTGAAAGTGTATTTTCTCTACTTTCATATGAAAGTAACTTGTAATTGACACTTTTCATTTCTTTTCAAGTTATTTGACATTATTTAAAATATCACCAAAATTTAAATTTTTCCTTAGAATTCTTAATAGAATTCCGGCCTATTCAATAAAATTGCTGGTAGCTGAAGGGTTAATCTGTATCACCTAACTTCATCACTGTTTTTTGATCATGGAAGATCTTTGAACAG
>NC_085872.1:47049167-47054167 GCF_034702125.1 Engraulis encrasicolus
ATTTGAGCGCTTTCTCCAGTGCGTCAGTTTGGAGGGAGGCGTGGGAGGGAGGGGAGAGGTGTGTCCCAAGGGGGAGTGGGGGCGGGACCAAGCTCATGTGGGTGGTGGCGACGAAGCTGTGTTTGTTTGTTAGCTGCTAACTGGTAGCTATAGCTCTTCACAACGGCACGTCAAGCAACAGGGGGAATTGACGCATTTGACCCGAAGATGAAACATGTAGAGAGCTACCTGCTCATGGACTTCAGCGCAGGACGTCTCCGAAGGGTGAGTTTGAGATATTATGGCTGGAATTTGCATTTTTTGGTAGGTCTGAAAGCCCTGTTGTAGCCAGTGACTGGGTGGTAATTATTATAGCAGCAACGAGTGTATTCACCATGCGAAGAATACCTTGCAAGTGAACATCAAAAACAATATTCTTCTTTTACTTACAGTAGGCCCTACATATAGGCCTACTCTACACAACCTCATTTGCAACCTCATCTCATGTACGTTGCTGGCATCGCGACTCCACTGTCTCGAAACCCAGCAACTTTCTCAGTGTGGAAAGCATGTTGAACTAGTTCTGTACATTAATGCTACGTCCTTCATTTATGGTACGATGCTACAAGTGTAAAATAAATGTGTTATTAATGAACGAGGCGGGTAATTTTCAGAACCCAAGACTTGTTTTTACCCCCTTCAAACATCGTTTTGTATCGGAGATGCTTCCCCAAGGAGGTCTATCATTGTGCTTCCCGCATTTGATCACACCACAGTACCTGTACACTGTTGACCAGTCTGTTTGGGGGAAATATGTGCACTGATGTCTGCACCGGAATAGTCAGCCTTCCCTTTTCCATGTATTCTCGCTTGTATACATTTGTGAAATGATCCAGCTTACCTGTTGACATCACATTTACCCAGGAGTTGCCACCAAAGTGTTTCCATTGTGAAATGTGTGTCTGCCTTATCTCATGTTTACCCGAGAAACCTAACACGATCATAGAACTGCCTTTAAAAAAAATAAAATAATAATAAATAAGCGTGGGTGCTAGTGTGGAAACTGATACAGTGGTCAATGCCCTCAGAAAGAGGTAGGGCCTACCTGTGAATAAGATGAAACTTTTACCATCTCTAATCTTTATCAGATCATTATAATAGGAGATGCACACTTGATTTAATTTAATAGTGAGTAACAACTTGTATAGCAGGATCACCCACCCCCACATGGGCTGTTAATTCAATTATGCAGACAATGTAAAGGCAGTGTGAACATTTATTTACAACAGCATCAAGAGTATTCCATAGGAACATATTTATTGAAGACAAATATTGTAGTGAAAGAATGACGGCAATAACAATCTCTGCAACTGTCTTTTCTTTTTTTCCAGCTGCTTCAAGTCCAACAGTGATTCCCGTGTTGTCGTGCATATCCATGCTGAGTTCCTTGACGACGAAGGACACTACACCGGGGATTCAGACTGCAGTACGCATGAACCGTCTGTGAACTGCACCAACGCCAACATTGCCTCAGTCTGCTTTGCAGGGTTCCCAAAGACCTTGTCCAGAATGAGTTCCACGAACATGAACATAACCTTTTCACACAAAACATACAGAAAAAAGCACACATATTGTTTAGAATTCTAATTCTCCTATTTTGTAGACTTAATGTGCTATTGAAGTAACGCCAATAAAAAATGTTATGTCAAATTGAGTTGAATTGAATGCATTCTTTTGAAAACTTACCAAAAGGTTGGCTTAATCTTTTGATGGTTGATGCACTATCCCTTCTTGGTCTTGGCAATTTTGAAGAAAGGTACACCTCCTGCAGGTAGTCATAGGGCCGGTTGTTCGTTTGAATTTTCATTGTAGAGGAGAGCCATCTGTAAGTACAACAGACAATTTGTGAACAGATTATACATTTTATGGTAAAGCAAATATAGAAATTTCATTCACAACAGAAGTTTTCAGGGGGCCTAGTGAAGGGATCCACTCCATTATCCAAACTCATGTCCACTACTTGTGCTTGTGGCCTGATTCCCACCATCCGTGGAGAAAATAATGCAGTTTCCCTGTTATATGCAGTTGGCCTAGGCACAACAACTTTTGTGGGACTTTCCCCCATTCAACATTATGTATCTTGCAATGTCATCTCAAGGCCACAAGCAACACAAGGAAGGACAGGAGTTAGTGGAAAGAACATATGATGGTAGGTGTTTCTTGCCATTTAAAGCACACAACTTGATGATCCACAATGATCAACAATGATCCACAATAAGGCTCTCAAACTCAAAGACAAGTGAGTCAGAACAGGCAGAAATGGCATGGAAACACTTCAAAATGTTATTAGTCACATGTTTTTTTTTAATAATTTAAAAAGCGGATGGCTTGAGGAAAAAAACTTGCGCAGTCTCTCTAATCTGCATTTTTCACTGGTCAGTAAACCAAAATGTTGTAGGCCTATAAGATGCCGTCATCTTCCCCGGGTATTTCAGTGTAATTTCTGATGTGGCTCAGTAGACCTGCATAGTGTTGTCATATTTCTGATTCCAATCAATGACTGCACCATACCCTGATACAGTTGTATTACCTGTTAAATGTTTTGACCTGTAACTTACATAGTGGAATGACTAATCATCACACAACCAAGGGAAAAAATGAATGAACCGTTTTGAAGCTACACAACAGTAGCTACGTTGGAAATACAGTAGGCTACATACATTTACTCCATGGCTGGGGCAGCAATGTCTTCAAGGATAACTGGTGTGGCTGTAGTCCAGATGGCAATGCAGTCTGTCTGGCAGGCAGCATCCATGAACCATATGTCTGAACGTGTACAGTACACTTATTGTGGTGGCCTGTGAAGACAACAACACTCAATGAGATTCAGAAATACCCAATGCACTAATATGCACCCACCCACCCATTATGCCACATCATGTTCTGCATAGTTAGAAGACATTGTGAGGGACAAAAGAGTGAGTCTTCTAAACGAAAGCACACATGTTTGCATTACTGCCCCAGTAACCAGCTTTGTTCACAATTTCAAGTGGACACACAAAGGAAATAGGAGGAATCCATGGTATAACATTATGATAACTATTAGGTTATTTCACACGTTATAAGAGGGTAGTGGGTAAATTAATGTAGTACTGACAACTACAACACATAGGCCCTATTGCTATCAGCGAGTGTCTGCATGCACTCACTAACACTGATGTAACAGCACTGGGTGTTAGTGATTGTAAGCTTATACATTCATAACAACTGCCATTAGGCATTCGGTGGTTGCGAGCAGGGATATTCACAGTTGCGATTCTCTTTTAAGTGTGCACCCTGACGTCAAAATCGGACACACGGCAGTCGAGTTTGAGCCTGGCTAAGGGTATTGGTAAACTCCATAGAATTAATACATTGTATTAGTTCTATGGGTAAACTCAACGAGACGCAGATAACACATCTCGTGGTTCGAAATCCGAGCATTTGATAAACTGACGACGTGACGAGCCAAGACTGACTGCTCAAAACTGTGCTACAAGCAAGCCAAGGAGGGTGTCAAGGGTAGCCAGCAAGTTACGTTGCTACTCAGCCTGATCTCCAAAAAATCTGTGCTCCTGGACACGGATGTTAAGGACACGAAATCCGTGTCCAGGAGCACGGATTTTGCCAAAATTCCGTGCTCCTGGACACGGAATTGTTTTCCGTGCTCCTGGACACGGAATTGTTTTCCGTGATGGGCACACGGAAGTGCTTTGATAGGCTATTACCACAGCACTGTGTTAACTCTATCATTAGAAAATACATACCAAATGCTAATCCTAAACAAAATAATGCTATAGCAATTTAAGTTGTGCCCTGACCAAAACATTCCCTAACCTTAACCTGTCATTAAAGACATATTTTTGAGAAATACCTTTTCCAGTTGGTTGCTAGGCTATCAAACTCATAATGAATAATGAATGAAAGAAAACTAGCTGTGCCCAGACCAAAACAATCCCTAACCCTAACCTGTCAGTAAGAAATGGGGTTTTTTTAGACAAAATGTTTGAAATGAGAAAAATCCTGAGAAAACACAAGACTGTGGAAATAGCCTATAGAAAGCACTTCAAGCAATTCCGTGTCCAGGAGCACGGAAAACAGTTCCGTGTCCAGGAGCACGGAATTTTGGCAAAATCCGTGCTCCTGGACACAGATTTTGTGTCCTTACCATCCGTGTCCAGGAGCACAGAATTTTTGGAGATCATGTTGCGCTACTGTAAACACTCAAACCAGGCACATAGCCATGACACCCCATCGCGTAACCCACACAACAGTGTGCAAAAACCCTTGCGATACAGTAGTTACACATGCATCATGAAAATAATAATCTGGTTAAAAAATACAGTACTTTAGGCATTGCGATTCCACGATAGCAAAACGACAACAATTCACGGTGTCTTCTTACGTTGTTGATGGAAACATCCTGATAGCACTGGAGTAATTTCCCAGCGGTAGCCAAAATGGTTCAAAAATGTGCATGTCCCTCTTGAAAAGTGAACGAAAGCTACATTAATTTATGGTTTCGAGGTCAGAGCAGAGATTACACCGGGTGTTAATGTTATACTTCACAGTCATTTTCCAGACTATCTCAGAGCATAATGCTTGCTTTTGGTGTGTTTGTAGGGCAGAGTACCAGTACCATGGTTCAGGAAATTGTTCGTGCTAGCTGCACATAGCCAAGATAGCCTTTATAATGGGTGACACCCGCGTAGCATAGCAAAATTAAGTAATCTGGTCATGTGTTTAAATTTACACCGGGAACGTTATACTTCACAGTCAGACTAAACTCAGTTGATCAGAGCGTAATGCTTGCTTTTGGTGTGTTTGTAGCGCAGAGTAGGCCTACCATTGGTCCAGGAAATTGTTCGTGCTAGCTGCACATAGCCAAGATAGCTATTGCAACGCTAATGGGTGGCACCCATAGCATAGCAAAATGAAGTAATCTGGTCATTAACACTATTTATAATCCATTCACTTACTTG
>NC_085872.1:47066667-47074167 GCF_034702125.1 Engraulis encrasicolus
CACACACACACACACACACACACACACACGCGCGCGCACACACACACACACACACACACACACACACACACACACACACACACACACACACACACACACACACACACACGCGCACAACTCAGTAGAGGGAGCCTTGAAGGCACAGGGGCAAACAGAGGAGGCAGAATACTGAATCTCCTTAAGAGAACAAATGGGAAGGGGTGTTTGCATGCACAGTAAGGGCACACACATCGTTTTTATTCCCAAAAACTAATCAAAATGTCACAGCTATGCAGCGAGAGTATTGCATTTTCCATCTGAGCTTGCACACACACACACGCACGTGCGCGCGGATACGCATGAACGCACACAAACACGCACTTGTACACACACACAGGCACCCACACACGCAGGTACGCACACACACACGCAAACACACACAGAAATACATATCCAGAAGCCTTTCATAAAATAGAGGTCTACATGCAATAGGCTATAAAACTATTCCTCTGCAGTTCAAAGGAAATGACACATATTACTGCAGTGTTTAGGTCTCATACTCTTCAACATAATAGTCCTCCAGTCTTCAAAGCTTTGGGTTCAAAGGAATCGCGTATGTTTCACGCTCTTAAATAGAAGCAATTTTCACTTGGAGCTGAATAGCGGTTATGTTATGATCCACCACCAGACCAGGGCCGGATATGCGCACAGGCAAGATATGGCTGCAGCCTAGGTCCCCCCACCTGCCAGGGGCCCCCCACCTCAGGCTATATGGCTACAGCCTAGGGGCCCCCATCTGCCAGGGAGCCCCCACCACAGGCTAGATATGGCTGCAGCCTAGGCGCCCCCACCTGCCATGGGCCCACCGTAGGCTAGATATGGCTGCAGCCTAGGGGCCCCCACCTGCCATGGGCCCACCACAGGCTAGATATGGCTGCAGCCCAGGGGCCCCCACCTGCCAGGGGCCCCCACCACAGGCTAGATATGGCTGCAGCCCAGGGGCCCCCACCTGCCAGGGGGCCCCCACCACAGGCTAGATATGGCTGCAGCCCAGGGGCCCCCACCTGCCAGGGGCCCCCACCACAGGCTAGATACGGCTGCAGCCTAGGGGCCCCCACCTGCCAGGGGCCCCCCACCTCAGGCTAGATATAGCTACAGCCTAGGTCCCCCCACCTGCCAGGGCCCCCACCACAGGCTAGATATAGCTACAGCTTAGGGGCCCCCACATGCCAGGGACCTCCACCACAGGCTAGATATAGTTGCAGCGTAGGGGCCCCCACCTGCCAGGGTCCCCACCACAGGCTGGATATGGCTGCAGCCTAGGGGCCCCCACCTGCCAGGGACCTCCACCACAGGCTAGAAACAGCTGCAGCCTAGGGGCCCCCACCTGCCAGGGCCCCCCCACCTCAGGCAAGATATGGCTGCAGCCTAGGTCCCCCCACCTGCCAGGGGCCCCCCACCTCAGGCTATATGGCTACAGCCTAGGGGCCCCCATCTGCCAGGGAGCCCCCACCACAGGCTAGATATGGCTGCAGCCTAGGGGCCCCCACCTGCCAGGGGCCCACCACAGGCTAGATATGGCTGCAGCCTAGGGGCCCCCACCTGCCAGGGGCCCCCACCACAGGCTAGATATGGCTGCAGCCTAGGGGCCCCCACCTGCCAGGGGCCCACCACAGGCTAGATATGGCTGCAGCCTTGGGGGCCCTAACCTGCCAGAGCCCCCCCACCACAGGCTAGATATGGCTGCAGCCCAGTGTTAATTTCGTCAACCATGACTATGACTAAAATATTTCGTCAAAGCCCTTTTTTGATTTTCGTCATTTAGACTAAGACTAAGACTAAATTGGGAAGGCAATGACTAAAATATGACTAAGACTAAAATTGATTTTCGTCATTGTGACTAAGACTAAGACTAAATTTGAAAAAGCTGACTAAATTAACACTGGTGTTAAATAAAATAGAGAAAAAGAGAACCAGTGTGTGAAGAAGTTTCATTCTGCACAGTGTGATATATGTTAAAAAGTGAAGCAGTGTGCGGAGAAGGTTTATTCTGTACAGTCAATGATATATGTATGTTACAAAGAGAAGCAGTGTGTGGAGAAGTTCTATTATGCACAGTGTTGACTAAAATGACTAAAATGACAAAAAATTGACTAAGACTAAAATTGATTTTCGTCATTTAGACAAAGACTAAGACTAAATTGGGAAGGCAATGACTAAAATATGACTAAGACTAAAATTGATTTTCGTCATTGTGACTAAGACTACGACTAAATCAAAAAAAGCTGACAAAATTAACACTGCTGCAGCCTAGGGGCCCCCACCTGCCTAGGGGCCCCCACCACAGGCTAGATATGGCTGCAGCCTAGGGCCCCCCACCACCACAGGCTAGATATGGCTGCAGTCTAGGGGCCCCCCACCACAGGCTAGATATGGCTGCGGCCCTATAGGATGCAATATAGAAATAATCATCTAATGTGTTGAGTATAGTTGGTATACATGTAATCCTTAATTCCTAACTCGTAATTATGACACTGTGTGTAAATTTTGTTGCAAAATTTCCCTCCCAGGGGGACCCACAGCAACCTGTAGCCTAGGGGCCCCAGGTCATCTTAATCCAGCCCTGATCCATACTGCGGCGGTGGTGTTGGAGGTGGATGGAAGGTGGTGATGGGGTGGTGGTGGAAGGTGGTTTTGAGTTCAGAGTGGGAGGAGTGGGTGGATGTGGTGGTGATGGTGGTGGTTGTGAATTGAGAGTTGTCCTCTTTTGCTCTGCTCTGTTTAAACCTCAGATGTGAGATAATGAATCAGTGATTATATCCGTGATTTCAAACGCCGCCGCTTTGTCTCCCTCAGCACACTCTCCTCTCCCACGTACTCTCCCCAGACAGACTGCTCTCAGACAGCGGGGGCCACGACACCATCAGGGCCGCTGAAAGGGTTGCCTGGGCCTGGGACAAAGTCTTCAAAAAACGGAGGGGTGGAGAAAGAAAGAGAGGGATGTAGAGAGGACAGGAGAGATAAAGAGAGGACAGGAGATGGAGAGAGGACAGGGGGAATAGAGAGGAGGGAAGGAGACAGAGAAGAGGAAGAATAGAGAGGACAGGAGGGATGAAGAGACAGGGAAATGGAGGGATGGGGAGAGAGGGAGGGAGATGGAGAGAGTGAAGAGAGGAGAGATGGAGAGGGAGGACAGGAGAGATGAAGAGAGAGAGGGATGTAGAGAGAGGCCCTCAGCTCTCCTCTCCCACGCCTCTCCCCAGACTGTGGCTCTCAGACAGTAGGGGCCACGACACCATCAGGCCTGCACTGTACCCAAACCAGCACACATGGAGAGGGGATGGGGATGGAGAGAGAAGGCTGGAGGGATGGAGAGAGAGGACAGGGGGGATATAGAGAGGTGAGATGGAGATAGAGGAGAGAAAGAATTGAGAGGACAGGAGGGATGAAGAGGCACGGATGGAGGGATGGAGAGAGAGGGATGGAAAAAGGCAGAGATAGAGAGAGGTAGGACAGGAGGGATGGAGAAAGGGAGAGAGAGGGGGAGAGGAGGGATGGAGAAAGGGAGAGATGGGATAGAGAGAGGAGGGGAGGAGGGATGGAAAGAGGACAGGAGAGATGAGTTCATAGGGGAATTTCAGAGTAGAACATAAGGGTTGTATTCCAAACTAAGCATCAGACCATTACTGCATTGTTTCTGTGTGTGTGTGTGTGTGTGTGTGTGTGTGTGTGTGTGTGTGTGTGTGTGTGTGTGTGTGTGTGTGTGTGTGTGTGTGTGTGTGTGCGTGTGTGCGTGTGTGTGCGCGTGTGTGTGCGCGCGCGCGCGCGTGTGTGTGTGTGTGTGTGTGTGTGTGTGTGTGCGTGTGTCACCAGCACGTCCCCAAACTTTGATTTTATCATTTTATGTGACAACCGCACAAAGTACTCCACAGCCAAAGATGTTCAACACCAGACCTAAGTGAGATTAGGTCTGGGGAGTTGCCTATTGTAAATTCCGTGGGGGGCAGAATTCTTGGCTATTATGACACACTGGCCTGCTCTCTGAAGCCTGGCTCAAACTACACGACTATCGCGCCGATTCTCGGCTGAAAACCCCCCTTACGACAATCGGTGGAACGTTACCCCCCAGGACCATCGCAACGATTGTCGGGCTAGATTTCCTCATCGTGTGCGACGCTCTAAGATAGAACCTTGGCAGCTCAAAGACTCGCCGATCGCAAACCGTAGAAATCAAACACTGTTTGATATTTGCGACTGGAAATAGAACGTCGGACATTGTCTCGGTGGCTGCGAGCAGCGACAAGATTGACAGTTGCGATTCTCTCTAGTGTGCGGTGCACCCCAAAATCGGACACACAATCGCTAGTCGTGTAGTTTGAGCCTGGCTTGATTGGGCAGAGAAACTGTTAAGGTCGGAATGCTTGGCCATTATGACACAGGGACCATGATCTTGGACGTTATGAGTCATCCTCGCCAGACTGTCTTTCAGATCGAAACGATTGTGTAGAACTAAAGGCAGTATGGGAGTTCCCTGGCTACCAGTCTTTAGGTCTTACTTCAAATCAAGACAGCAGTAGGTACATAAACAGTTCATGTCGTACTCCAAATCAAGACAGCAGTAGGTACATAAACAGTTCATGTCGTACTCCAAATCAAGACAGCAGTAGGTACATAAACAGTTCATGTCGTACTCCAAATCAAGACAGCAGTAGGTACATAAACAGTTCATGTCGTACTCCAAATCAAGACAGCAGTAGGTACATAAACAGTTCATGTCTTACTTCAAATCAAGACAGCAGTAGGTACATAAACAGTTCAATTTGTCATGTACTGTATGTGTCATGTATCTCGCTTTGCCAATATGACAAACACTCATTGGCCAACAGATTGTACAGTATGTGTCACAATCCCTCCGAACACATGCCCTCCAGGACAGCGGAGGGCGCAAATGAGTCAACGTGTGACACACTCAGCCCACAGGAAGTGACGGCCATCTTTAAAATGCCTTGAGAATTGTTTGTCACTGTTCATGCATGAACTCATGTTTGCTGAAACCCCTGTGCCTTTGTCTTTGCTTTGGAACTGGACTGTGCTCTCTCTCTGGACTGTCTTTGGGTCTCTTTCTGTGAGCTGCCTTCTTGAACATCTCACTTGGTCACGGTACTGTGTCTTTCCAACTCTTTGTTCTGCCATTATTGGAAATAATTGTCGCGCTGCCTAATTTCTGTACATGGAACATGGACTGCCTTAATTCTGATTACTGGACTGTGTTTATGAAGATTACTTATCATTGAAGACTTCCTAAGTTTTGTATTTACCAAGTTGTGATTTCATGCGTGACCTCCTGAGTTTTGTATTCTATCAAATTCCTTTGTTGATGAATTGAAGATTATTGTTGAAGTAAAGAACCTGAACCACATCTGCAACTGTGCTCTTATTTCCAGTCTGACTGTATGTATTATGATGTCAAGCATCCCGGTTGAGTTAATCAAACTCCCTCGTCTCTCTCCTACTCATTTCCTGTCCCACTCTTCACTATACTGTACAAAGTCAAAATGCCCCCCAAAAAACAAAAAAAACCAACATTTCAAAAAAGAATACCAGGATGCCATGTGAGGGGCTGGTTGATGCCAAACATGTCCGGGCTAATTTTCAGTCCCAGTCCAGCCCCTGACACAGAGCACACAAAAGAGAGGGGCACTAAGTCAGAGCACACAAGAGAGAGGGGCACTAACTCAGAGCACACAAAAGAGAGGGGCACTAAGTCAGAGCACACAAGAGAGAGGGGCACTAACTTAGAGAAGGAGGAGAGAGGGGCACTAACTTAGAGAAGGAGGAGAGAGGGGCACTAACTCAGAGCAGGAGGGGAGGAGAGGGGGGCACTAACTCAGAGCAGGAGGAGAGAGGGGGACTAAGTCTGAGCACACGAGAGAGAGGGGCACTAAGTCAGAGCACACAAAAGAGAGGGGCACTAAGTCAGAGCACACAAAAGAGAGGGGCACTAAGTCAGAGCACACAAGAGAGAGGGGCACTAACTCAGAGCAGGAGGAGAGAGAGGGACACTAAGGCAGAACAGGAGGAGAGGGATAGCATACAGATGTGTGAGGCGGAACAGGAACGGAGAGAATAAAGAGGAAGGATACAGAGGACAAGAAAAAAAAGAGATGGAGGAATGGGGAGATGGATAGATAGAGAATAAAGAATAAAGAGGAAGACGAATGTTCACAGCCTAATGCATCTGTTGAGCGCTCTTTTCCACATCCATCATCAGTCTCCTCCCTCGCTCTTTATATTCCTCCTCCAGAACGCTCCCATTCTTCACCCTTTTATCTTCCATTCATCCCTCCATCCACTATGTATACCTCCTTCTGTTACTCTGTTATCCTTCCATCATCAGTCTCCTCACTCGCTCTTTGTATTCCTCTTCCAGAACTTTCCCCTTCTCCACCCCTTTTTCTCCCATTCATCCCTCCATTCTCTGTGTCCGTCCTTCTGTTACTCTTTTATCCATCATCAGTCTCCTCCCTCGCTCTTTTTTCCCCTCCACAGCTATCCTCTTCTTCACCCTTTTATCTTCCGTTCATCTCTCCATCCCTCCTTCTTTTACTCTTTTCTACATCCATCATCACTCTCCTCCCTCGCTCTTTATATTCCTCTTCCAGTACTCTCCTCTTCTTCACCCTTTTTTCTCCCATTCATCCCTCCATCCTCTATGTGTCCCTCCTTCTGTTTCTCTTTTATCCTTGTCTGACGCTCTTTTCCTCCTCCAGAACCCTCTCCTTCCTCACTTGTTTTTCTCCCTTCCCTTTTTTCACCCATTCATCCCTCCATCCATCCTTCTGTTACTCTTCTATCAATCCATCATCAGTCTCCTCCCTCATCTCTTTCCCATTCTTCACCCTTTTCCTCACATTCATCCCTCCATCCTCTGTGTCCCTCCATCTGTTACTCTTTTATCCATCATCAGTCTCCTCCCTCACTCTTATTTCCTCTCAAGAACTCTGTCCTTCTTTACCCCTCTTCTCCCATTCATCCCTCTATCCCTTCATCCCTCTTTATATTACTCTTTTATCCTTGTCTGACGCTCCCTCTCCTTCTTCACTTGTTTGTCTCCCTCCCCTTTTTCTCTCATTCATCCTTCCATCCACTATGTATACCTCCTTCTGTTACTCTTTTATCCTTGCCTGACACTCTTTTCCTCCTCCAGAACCCTCTCCTTCCTCACTTGTTTGCTTCCCTCCTTTTTTCTCCCATTCATCCCTCCATCCTCAATGTGTCCCTCCCTCTGTTTCTCTTTAATCCAACCATCATCAGTCTCATCACTCGCTCTTTATATCCATCCTTCAGAACGCTCCCATTCTTCACCTTTTTTCTCCCATTCATCCCTCCATCTACTATGTATCCCTCCTTCTGTTTCTCTTTTATCCTTGTCTGACGCTCTTTTTTCCTCCATCAGAACTCTTCCATTCCCTTCTTCACCCCTTTTTCTCCCATTCATCCCTCCATCCTCTATATATCCCT
>NC_085872.1:47079167-47086667 GCF_034702125.1 Engraulis encrasicolus
TTACTAATTGTCAGGCCTAATTAGAAGAAGGTCTATGATTGGAAATGTTGCTGGTTCTGCTTCCAATAAATTAAGTTGCAACCAATGTGCTACACAAACACTTTCTTAAGTTGGCACCTGCTAATGCCTTTGTCTTGGATGTGCACGCCAAAACTCCAGCATCCAATTTTAAATCAGAATATTGCCACCTAGTAAACTAGGCTATCTTGTGAAGTGCCATTGCACAATTGAAAGTCAAATGCTGCATGACATGATTGACATTGCCTACCATCAACCAGGAACAATGGTAGTGCCCAATCAATCTGTCAATTAGTACCTGACCTCACTTGAGTACATAGGACTGTTACAAGTTCATTGAATTACTACCTGCAGCTGCCACTGGGGTCATTCCAGCTGGAATCAGCAAATTTCTGAAAAATCTCCCACTCGACCCCCTCGGATTTGCCTGAAAAAAATGTATGTGATGGCTTAAACATCCAATAGATCATATCCACAATATCAGAACTCAGCTCTGGATACTTTTGGCACAAAAAAATCTGTAAATAAGTACACCCCCTACGCTTGTTTTAGCGACATTGCATGAGTGACCATGTTCAATTATCTCCAGAACTATTGGTGTCAGATTCATTATATTTTCAGGGCTAAGAGTCCCAGACCTGAATATCATATATTACAATTTGCAGCACTGTAAGTCAAATCACACCGTAATAATGTGCCTCTACTTTTTGTAGATATCATATGTTCTAGGGTTTCCAAATGTCTGTAAAAACCTCAAAGTTCTACATGTAAGGGTCATCCTTGGTAAATGGTCTGATATGTACCATGACTTTCACATCATAGTATATCTAACAAAAGGCTCCAATGGTTGTTGAGATACAGAGGTCCAAAGATGGGAAAAAAATAATTTGCACCAATGTTTGGAGCAATATTTCCAATCTATGACACTAGTTAGGAACTTTCTGTTTGGTGTTTCTGAAAGAGGATGTTTTTTTTAACAACATATAAAAAAATTGGGATGGTGTTTTGCCTCATTCTTTTTATAACAGACTTCAAAATCTCAATTGGCTACAATTACTTGAAGCTATGAGGACCATGTCACCAACCAACTTGTCGCAACTCTCAAATCCATGGCTCTGATGTCACCTTAATAGTGAAAACAAGATGGCTACCCTGTGAATGACAAAGCAAATTCTAGGGAAACCATAACACTTGTAAATGAATTGATTGATGCCACACAGCAAGAATAGCACATTGCACATGGCTTTGATAGACATTAATTATTTTAATTGTAAAATCATAATAATAATCATCATCATTTTAGTAGTAGTAGTGGTAGCGGTAGTAGTAGTCTTGGAATAAAGTGATGAAATAGGAGAGGATTAAAGAATTGTAGCACTCTTGTTGGCAACAAGGACTCCCATCCTAACTAGTCTTTCAATCAGCACCTGAAACTTTATATTTGCTATGAAGCTTGTGTCTTACTCGTTAAGTTATCAGCTGTATTGCAAAATAACTTAATTCATACTGGCTAGAGATTCCCTCAGACTATTTTGACAGCATGGTCCTGGAGTTTTAGTTAGAAGAGTTTGCTTGCATACAGTATTCAATATCAGGTGAATATTGAAGGCACAGAAGTTCGTATTGGCACCAGATAACCATGTGATTCTTATCACATTGTTGCGATCTAATTCAGCTGCTTGCATCATTATAATATTATACCATTGCAATGCTGACAAGTGGATTGCAGATTAGCAGCAGTGATTACAACAATCATGGTTTGGATACTTGTAGACAATGTTCATTACTTGTAAAGTTCATCATCACATTGATCCAGGTGAGATGATGGAAGCCGAAAGGAAGCTTTGCAGCATGCAAAAGCGTTCAGATATGGTGGTGGATTGGGGGCGGGGCACAGTTCTACAGTCAGGGTACCTCTGTCGTGGTGACTGTTGGCGGGGGTGGGACTGTTTTATGGTCGCATAGGAAAGTAAAAGTTGATTAGAGATGACACATAGGAGGAGACAGTTTGTAAAGAGGTATCCTGATTGTAGAACTTCCCGCCCCCCATCATCCTCCCCTAACCGAAGTGCCCTGAGCATGGTGCTGGTATCCTTACTGAAATCAATACCTATGTTGTCATTGTCCTTCAAGGTACCAATTCAGTTGTACCTGTACAATGACATTAAAGTTTCATTCAAAGTTTCATTCAGGTGTTCCTCATTGAATTGCCAATGACGGATGGTTGCACACAACAATATGAATGCAGATACCTAATGCACCATCGATGACAATGGCAAGCTACCTTATAAAGTCAACTCATAAGATGCAGCTAGTGATTGAAAGTTAAGTGTGTATAAAATAATTTGTCACAGGCCAGAGCATTGAAAGTTCCTGACTTGTTTAATACATTTCATTTTTTTTTTCAAATATTAAATCACCATCAAGGAAGTCAAGGTTGCATCAAGGAAATCATATCAACACCTTGTTTTATTTCCAGAGGTTGTTTTTTTATGACTTCTCTCAAAATGGTACTTCTCTCAACCATCTTGAATTTATTGCCAACGTAGCGCCAGTGAGAACATGTTGCGTAGTCACTTGATCATCTGGCCGATAGTACACTTAAAAAGATGAGGCCAGAATCCCTGAAAAAAAAATCAGAAATACTGAGCTGAACAAACAGCTTTGCCTGGGCCCGGGATAAAGTCGTCTGAAGAGACCCCTTCCCAATACATGCAATGTAATGAGTACCCAATCTTGATTCCCCCATGTCCTTGGCCCAGAACAATTCACCACTTCCGCTTCCCTCTGCACTATTTGATCACAGGCTTATGTCACACCACAATGCGCTTTACGATCATTAAAAGGAATGAGGCAAAACACCATTCGATTTTTTTGCTATGTTGTTAATAAAAAATATCCTCTTACAGACACAACAAAAAACAAGTTCACAGCTGGTGTCTTTGGAGGTATTGCTCTAAAAAATGGTGGGTTTTTTATTCATGACGCCACTTTGGATGGCTTTGAGGGATGCATGCCACACTGAATTGAGATTTGAAAAGGCATTATACAAATAAAGGGGCAAAACACCATCCCAATTTTTAGATATGTTGTTAATAAGAATATCCTCTTCGAGAAACAACAAACAGCAAGTTCACAACCGCTGTCATATATTGGAAATATTGCTCCAAACAATGGTGTTTTGTTTCCTTCCCTTGATGCTGACTTCCTGGAACTATTTTGGAACTATGCCATTGGCTCCATGAGCCGCCATCTTTGTGTGAAAATGGAACACAAAAATCAAGGGGATTGGCCACCTTCTTAGGATGGAATTGAGGGTTAAAGTGAAAGTGAAAGTGAAAGCCCATTGGGAAACTCCAATTCCCATTGTCATTGTGACACAGCACTCCACAGCACACAAGTGAACACTGCACACTGCACACAACGAAATTGCATTTATGCCTCACCCGTGCAAGGGGGCAGCCCTCAGTGGCGCCCCATGGGGAGCAGTGCGGTGGGACGGTACCATGCTCAGGGTACCTCAGTCAGATATACTGAAATACTGAGCTGAACAAGTATAAAATCACCTATTTGGTATCAGAGATTTTAGGTTTTAGTGTACACTGACTTGGCTATTCATTTTAGGTGTAGTAAACCCAATTTTTTTCTAAGGTAACAGGGCTCCTAAGGTACACCTGCATGTCACACAGGAATGAGTTTTTAAAATTCATTATAAAAAGAATGGGGCAAAACACCATCCCAAATTTTAGATATGTTATGAATAATAATATTATCTTTCAGAGACACCAAACAGCAAGTTCACAACTGGTGTCATAGATTGGGAATATTGCTCCAAATAATGGTATAAATTAGTTTTTGCCCATTTTTTGGACCTCTGCATCTCAACAACCATTGGACCCTTATATCAAATATGATGTGATGTGAAAGTCATGGCACATATCTGACCATGTACCAAGGATGAACCTTGAATGTTGAAATTTGAGGTTTTTATGGACATCTGAAAACCCTTGCAATTTTGATTTCAAAGAAAAGTAGAGGGCCAGTATTAAGGTGTAATTTGACATACAGTGCTGCAAATTGTAATGTATGCTCGTCAGGTCTATGACTCTTAGCCCTGAAAAAATAATGGACCTACCACAAATAGTTTTGGAGATAATTAAGTCTGAATATGGTCACTGAGGCAGTGACGCCAAATCAGGGGGAGGGGGTGTCCTTATTTACAGATTTTTTGTGGAAAAAGTATGCACAGCTGAAATCTGCAATGGTGGATATGTTCTATTGGATGTTGAAGCCATCACATATATTTTTTTCAAGCAAATCCGAGGGGGTCGAGTGGGGACCATTTGCTGATTCCAGCTGGAATTACCCAGATGCCTGATTACTCTGGTCACATGGTTAACTTTCACCTCTATATAAACTCAGACTGTCACAATGCTTGAGTTAATTGCCTAAATGACTGGTTCGCTGGCTCTCTGTCCGGCTTGTTGGTTAGTGAGCTAACTGACCGACCAACTGACTGTTTGTTGGCCAGCTGGTTGGCTGGATAACCGACTCTTTTGGTTGACTGGATGGCTGGTTTGTTAGCTGGCTAGCCATACAACTGACCTGTTTGTTGGTTAGTTGGCTGACTAACTGAGTGTTAGTTGGTTAGCCGGCTCTTTGGCTGGCTAGCTGACAACTGACTCTTTTGGTTGGCTGGTGGACTGGTTTGTTGGCTGGCTAGCTATTTAATTGGTAGTGAGTATTATGGTAGCAGGTATCCTTTTTGGTGTGTTGCTTACTTGATTAAGAAATTTCAGGTTTGTCTAATTATGCTCCACCAGAATATTCTATGCACATTGGTTAATGTACTTTCATCCAGGAGACTACAATTATCAAATGGTAATAATGTTGCACATATTGCAGATACTTTAGTTTCTCTGTGGTTAAGAATAGATCAGTCTATCAATTCATGAGAGCAGTGTGATGGACTGGTTCCATGCCACAGTTGTCTCAGTCATGGTGGGGAATGGGAGGTGCCACAATAACATGGTAGCTACCTCTTTTGTGGTGATGAATGGAGGGGCGGGATCATGGTAGTGTGGGTAGGGTGACAGTAACTTACTTTGGTGTGGCCACAGTAAACTACTGTGAGAAGATCACAGTAAACTCTGAGGATGGCCACAGTAAACTACTGTGAAATGAATGCAATTAGTAGCCAGTAAGTCCCTGTGACATCACGGGAATATTTTTTACTGTGTAGATAGACATACAGACAGCCAGACAGCCAGCCAGCCAGACAGACAGACAGACAGACAGACAGACAGACAGACAGACAGACAGATAGATAGATAGATAGATAGATAGATAGATAGATAGATAGATAGATAGATAGATAGATAGAAAGAAGACAAAAAAATGGCAGAACAAATGGACTACACTAAGGTGAGAGGTGTGGACCTAAACGCATAATGCTTGACAGTAATAACCCCCTTAACGCAGGTTAATTGAAATGCTAACGCTAGTGCCACTGCCACATGCTAGCCACAACATTAGAACAAAGGACCAAGCACACAAAGCCCTGGGCCCCACATGCAAATGCACTGTACAGTGCAGTAACTTCATATTCTGTCCAATTTGAGTTTAGACTGAAAATGGTCTTCATTATTTTGTGACAAAGTCTTATGGTCCAAATGTGTCCGTTTCAGAGATATTGCTATTTCAAATTTACAGTAAGTACAATATCTAACCTATATTACAAAGGCTTTAAAGGCCTTTTTCTCAGTTTCAATGTTGGCATAGTTACTGCTCTTTGTCTTTGTAGTGCACTGTAGCATAGAATAGCATCACAACCAAGACAACGCAAGAAACGGCAGAACGAATGGACCAGTTATAAACAGGGGAGCGAGCAGCGGAACGTTTGGCTGTAAAAACATTATTTTGCGTTAATGCAAACATTCCATATCTAGGTTAATTGGCATGCTTCACTGGCGGATTCACTTTCTGGATTTGACGATAACAAAAGATGAAAATTGTTTTTTACAAACTACTATTTATCGCAAACCGTTGAGTCGTAACACACTTCTGCATGCGCACAGTAACCATCCTACCCACTTAATACGCAACATCCCCACAGGCCAGTTTTTGCGCCTACGAAGAAACTGTAGTTCTACCGTGGACTTCAAAGATAAAGCGGTAGAACTGTCAGAGCGCTTTCTACAACGTGGCTATTCACAGCTTGATATTGACCGGGCCTATGAAAGGGCATTGCAGACAGAGCGGTCTAATTTGCTGCGTAAATCTGCCAAAAAGCGCCCCAGTTTTAACATTGGATTTTCCACGGGGTATTCCCCAGCAGCTGGGAGGATTAAAAACATAATTCGTAAACATTGGCATGTGTTAAAAAGTGATCCTGCACTAACTGATTTCTGCTCTGAACCCCCGACTTTCACTTTTAGGCGCGCCCGCACTATCCGTGACCGTCTTGTTCATTCTGACATGAACATGCCTACACCATCCCCGACGACCTGGCTTCCCAGTCGACCTACAGGCTTTTACAAATGCGGTAACTGCGTTCAGTGTTCCAACTCCACTAACTCCAAATTCTTCTCGCATCCCCGCACAGGGAAACGCTATGCAATTTCATCTTTTATTAATTGTAATAGCACACACGTAGTTTACCTACTGAAATGCCCATGTGGTCTCGTTTACGTAGGCCAAACTAAACGTCAATTGAAATTGAGGATAGCTGAGCATAAAACTGCTATACGCACTAATAACACCACATATGCTATGGCAAGACATTATATGGAAGCCAAGCATGGATCACCGGCCTCGCTCAAGTTCTGGGGCATTGAACGGGTGGTTTCTCCACCTAGAGGCGGTGACGTCATTAAGAAACTTTTACGCAGAGAGGCGTTTTGGATTTTTACACTAAATTCGCTTGAACCCTCTGGCCTCAATGAGGAGCTGAGTCTATCCTGCTTTTTGTAAAAGTCTGAGGAAGTTTATCATACTATGATGTTGGGATCATGTATAGGCCCTTTTTACACAGGCTTCTATGACTAATAAGTATCCACCTAGCCTTCCAAAATGGCATTCCTATGTACATATATTTTGTTGTATTTTATATTCTTTATTTATATGCACTTTCACTTGTGTAATGGTGTTTTCCTTGTAAATAGTTGTCTCCTGGGTGTGGACTCAATGAGCAACCGATGAGAAGGACCAATCGCCTATTGCCACAACGCATAGGCCTGCACCTGTCAAATCAGGGGTTACCAGATAACTAGGTTCCTCTCTCTTCAGTACTCATGGACTCTGATGAAGATGGCTTGCCATCGAAACGTTAGTCCCTAACATGTTGTGCACTTGAATTAAAAAGAAAAAGCATCCCATCTGAGCTGCTCCGGTGTCTTCTCTTCATTCAACGCTAGTGCCACAACATTAGAACAAAGGACCAAGCACACAAAGCTCTGGGCCTCACATGCAAACGCACTGTAG
>NC_085872.1:47091667-47104167 GCF_034702125.1 Engraulis encrasicolus
GAGAGTGGAGGGAGAAACTGCACCAGGAGTGGAGGAGGAAACTGCACCAAGAGTGGAGGGGGAGTGGAGGAGGAAACTGCACCAAGAGTGGAGGGGGAGTGGAGGAGGAAACTGCACCAAGAGTGGAGGGGGAAACTGCACCAGGAGTGGAGGGAGAGTGGAGGGAGAAACTGCACCAGGAGTGGAGGGGGAAACTGCACCAGGAGTGGAGGGAGAGTGGAGGGAGAAACTGCACCAGGAGTGGAGGGAGAGTGGAGGGAGAAACTGCACCAGGAGTGGAGGGAGAGTGGAGGGAGAAACTGCACCAGGAGTGGAGGGGGAAACTGCACCAGGAGTGGAGGGAGAAACTGCACCAGGAGTGGAGGGAGAAACTGCACTCCATCATCGTGATAGAGGAGAGCTGGGCAGCTTGATAGGGAGCCCAAGGCACAGGATGGTAAACGATCTGGTATAAATCACAAAAACAATGCACAAAAATAATATATATGGGCCTGTATTCTTTATTTCACTTTTTTGTTTAGTCTTTATTGAGATGAAAAAGTGTAAGGTGCGCGCAAATCCTAAAAAAGCAATTGGTGTGCGTGCAGGATATAAAAGAACGGACAAGAAAAAAGGAAGACATACACTGTAAGAAAATTTCCCTGCAAAATAACGGCAGTTACTGGCAATTATATTTACCTGTAATTCTACTGTTATTTCACACCAAAAATCAAATACAGCTCATTGCTGTTTAATGTATCACAGTATATAACATTTTTTCAGCAGCAATTGAACTGTTAAATAACAGTACTCTACAGAAAAATAACAGTACATTTCAGTTAAAAAGTTGAATTGTACTGTATGATGACAGGCAAATACTGGGTCATAGTTGTATTCATGAATATGGCCATGGCAACTTCCTACCCCACCCATCATTCTCCATAACTGTGGTACCCTGGCCATGTTACCACCCCACCTTCCCATCGTTCACCATGACTGGAGTGCCTTGAGCATGATACTATGGCGCAATGCTGTAATGAGAAAATGGTTTGCGGTGGTCCTTTGAAAGTGTGGGCATGAATAAAATTTCAGAGTACGCAGTGCTATGTTACAATGATAGTGTGCAAGGTGGGCTTTTTACTGTATCTCTTGATGAGCCAATGATGAATATAGCATTGGTCAGTCTTTAAAAAAATATTTTGCACCAAGTAGCACAGCAAACAAGCAGCACTACAAGCTAGCTCTCAAAGCAATGCCTAATTTGCAGCAGGCACATTATATGCAACAATGCCACAAATGATGCCACATACAGCAAGCTTTCACAAAGAGGAAAGTGTGCAAGCATGTAAGCAAGCTTGTAGGCAAGATTGTAGGCAAACAAGTGCTATGCTGTGCCATGCAGGCCAGCCAGCAGGCAGGCAAGCAACTGAAGTGTTGATAGTCCAGATTTATATACAGGTGCAAGAGTACCATGTGACCAGAGTCATCAGGCCCTTGGCAGGTGACGCCCGTAATTGAATAATGGCATAACAGCCCTACTCAGGTGAGGCCAGGCACTGATTAGCAGATTGGTTTAGATGGGGCTGCTTGTTGCAAGAGTGTTACAAGTTCTTAAAATGTTTCAGCCATTCACACTTTCATCACTATCAAAATGCATGTGCTACTCACACTTTGCTGCATCAAGCACTTTTTAAGTATTGTAGTTTCCTTAGAAATTGTTTCATCATGCTTGATAGTATCAGATAATCTTTAACCAGTCAGAATGACTTCAGTTCTTCAGGTGGTATTGAAGTTTGATGGTGATCACGGACAAGTGGAGGATGAATGGGTTTCAATGGTGCTGCCTAAAATAACTTGTTATTTTCTAGAGATGCACCGGATCCGGTTCCGGTTCCGGATCCGTCAGGATAATAGAGTTTTTCACAGGGTCCGGGTCCGGCAGGATCTTAAGCAGTGGATCCGGTATCCGGCATGTTACCTAAAAATCAGGGTCTGGTGCATGTCTAGCCTAGGCTTTTCAGTCTTTCACAACCCCAATCACTGCATGGAGTGAAATCCCTTTGGATGCGGCTATTGCAGGCAGTGTGGCGATAAGCCAATGAGTCTAAAAAATAGTTTGCGCCAACGTAATAAAAAGGGCCCACGTGTGCGAGTAGACTATATGTTTCAACCCTTTTGTAGGATCCGGTATCCGGTTCCGGATCCGGCAGGATCTTATTCAGTGGATCTGGTATCCGGCAGGATCCTAAAAATCAGGATCCGGTGCATCTCTAGTTTTTTCCACAACGGTGAATACTGCTATTGTGCAGTACTTACTGTTTATGCTCAATATGTGACTCAAAGTAATATTTTCACAGTAGTTGTCTGTTTTTTCGAAAAACAGTAGAATGCTGTTGCAGAATTGCCGTAAATAAACAGCTATTTGTTACAGTGTACTGTATCCTTGTCATGATTTAATACATGACAAACTGACACAATGTTTCGACCTGAAACACACAGTAGATGTTGTGGTGTTAATTCAACACTTAATGAGTTCATGTAAGTCCAAATGATGCCGAATCAACTCTTTAAGTGTTGAATGAGCACTGCAGAATTTACTGTGCACATGACGAAGACCTTAGAGGTCAGTTTTTTACATATGAAATGACGAGCTTTTGTGGTGTGCGGATAGTTGGTGACAGGAAATGAGTGGGAGAGAGAGATGGGGAAGGATCGGGACTGGTACTGTGCACTAGAACACTGAGCCACGTTTCGCCCAATAACACTAAGCACTGCATTCATCCACAGACATCCACATTACTACACCCAACGTTCTATGTAGCCTACTGTATGTATTTTGTGCAAAGGCAGTTGGAACAGCAAGCGTTTTGTTTCCCTCCACAAGGAGAACATCACATCCACCTTCCATTCCATGTTTTCAAAATTTTGAGCCAGCCACTTAGTATTAACTTTTGCCAAATATTTGCCTTCTTTTTAATCAACCGATTCATTTTTTTAAATTGAGAGTTACAAGGTTTCAGCCGGTCAGTGACGATATGCTCCATCATGTAGCACTCTGCAGCAAGCTGTGTGGGGCAGAACAGCCCAAAAGAATTCAAAAGAACCAACTCTCTAACCATTCAAAAGAAAGCCCAAAACAATTCAAAAGAACCAACTCTCTAACCATTCAAAAGAAAGCCCAAAACAATTCAAAAGAACCAACTCTCTCATGGCCCAGCCGTGGCTCAAGCGGTAGGGCACTGCACTGCTATGCCGGAAACCCGGGTTCGATTCTGGCCTGAGGTCATTTCCCCATCCTCCCACATCTCTCTCTCTCACTAGCTTCCTGTTACCTCCCATACTGTCTTATCGAAATAAAGGCAAAAATGCCCCTTGTTACTTTTTAAAATAAAATAATCGACTCGTTCACGAAAAACACAGTACTATTGAGCATCTCATATGTCCTCATCCGTGGCCACATCTGTTCTGTCATGTGGCATGCTGCAGTTGCCTGTGAGTGGAGCAGTTCCATCTTCAACAGTAGACGGGTCATTTCCTGGCTCCCCATGTTTTTTACTGAACGTATGACAAGCCAACATTTGCACAAGAGAGCGAGCGGAGAGAATGGAGTGTATAAAAAAGAGAAACCAACGCAACAACACAAACTGTATGCGTTTGCCCATTGTCATTGGTCTTCATGAAGGTCGGCTGGGCAGGCGGGCGTGTGGGCGTGTGGGTGGGCGCTCAGCCATGGGGCTGTGTGGGCTGTAAAACTTTATTAGTGTAACCTGTTCTGGATGCACATGATGACAGTCGTGCTGTTAGTGTTTTATAGAGCTGGGTGTGCGTGGATGAGGATGCATTGCGAGCTGAGCTACGCTGCGCGTGGTTTTATAGAGACACGGCGTCTGTGGATCGGAATGCATTTGCGATGAGGAGTCTCCAAGGGGTTGCATGGATACAGTCACCGTCAGGGCCTCTGACAGCTTTGGCTGGGCCCAGGGCGAAGCCACCTGAAAGGGCCCCCCTGTAGCCCCTTAATGCACGCCGTACCTCCAGTGGCACACGGTAATAGTCATTGAAAAGTAAGCTAACATAGTACTACACTACTATGACATAACACAGGCCCTTAGTGATGCACTATGACTTGGTCATTACCATTCTGGTAATAGCAAGTTTATAACGACGTGCCTCAACGGGTTAATACACATACAATGTCATTGGGATTCAATTCTGGGCCCCCAATCTTCATGGGCCCGGGACAACGTAGGGCCTACCCCTTGGAGTCTGCTCTGGTCACCTTGAAAGCGCACAGTCACCACAACAGAGATTTTAAATCTGAATACACAAAGACAAAGGACAGTGCCAAACAATTTGAGTGCAGCCGAGGACTAATAATTGACGAGTTGGATCTTAGGAGTTACAGTTAGAGCATATTACATCAACAATGACTTTGGTCTTCTTCAGTGTTCATACTTTTATTCTCATTTTTAGACTTCAGTACAAGATTTAAAATATCAGCCTCCTGCTCTTGATTCTGTACGTCACTACGTCAGGCCTGTGGATTATTCTTCAAGTGTTAGCATGTGATGTACAAACGTTCACCTTGTGTGTGCACGTGCATGCATGCGTGCCAGCGTGCGTGCGTACCTGTGTGTTGTGTGTGGATGGGGTGGAAGGGACTGGTTGTGGGTGTTTGATTATTGTCAATGCCTTATCTACAGGTTTAGTTTAACTGCACATTGAAGACTGATCAAATGCAATTTCCATCTTCTGTGCTTAAGCTTGTTACATAGATTTTTGACACTTGACTGACCTTGTATTGCATGCATGCTCCATGTTTTCTCTTTCACACTGCCTTAGTTGTCATTAGCATCTTACGTATGTCACTGACAGATAACAAACAAACCCCTTGACCTCCCTGCCTGTTTGCCTGCCTGCCTGTTTGCCTGCCCGCTTGCCCATCAGTGTAATCAATGGATGGGTTCAAGGGTTCTTTAAACGGCAATGGCAGTAAACGGCGGCTCGATGATGCAGTTGCCGTCTGTTGTCTGCCTCTTGGTACTGGGCCAAGGTGATTGGTTGGTGATAAAAAAATCGCACCCAAACGCACACATCTCTGGTGAAAGAAAATGCTGGCAATAGCATGACCTTAGAATTTAATATGTGGACTATGAATTCATGATCATACTTCTTCATAATCATCATTATTTTTGATCATGCACAGCACAGCACAGCACTATGTCAGTCAGTTGGTCAATGGATTAGAAGCCGCTTTAATTTTTGTATGCAACATAATGTCTGTGAACCTTGTTGAACTGAATTAAGAAATAAAATTAAAACCAACACAGTGACTATAATTCAAGAAAAGGAGACATTGTGGCTGCAACCAATAGGCCTACACTGTAAAAGATTGTTGTGATTTCACATTAGAATTCTACATCAAGAAGATGTATATACCAGTTTACTATTCACTGCTGTAATGTGCAATGCATTGTGGGATATCATATAGAGTACAATTCACAATTGTAAATGTACAGCAGCACATAGTACTTTTTACAACATACTGTTGTAAAGATCTGTTTTGTCAGGGCTGCTGTCCTAATGCAAATGTATGCAAAGCCACATGCAGAAATTAGGGAGCTCAGGTCACATTCTGATTGGATGCTTTTAAAACATGCGTGCAGGCCTGATAGAGGTGGAGAGGATTTGAACTGATTTGAACTCTTCAATCGCACACACCTGGTCATGAGCAAGGAGGTAGACATAGGAGGGTTTACAGACATCATCGGAGCGTAGTACGGAATGATAGCAAGGGGAGTCCAATTTTCTTCTTCCATGGTCAAATTGGAAGCATGGTAAAGTGTGGAACAGGTCATACAATAGTGAATGTTTGTCACCTGTCCTTAATTATCCCCCGCAATTAATGCTGACCGACAGCTGCAGTAAATTTGGCCACAAACTGAGCACTGACAACCGGATATCCTCTTTCGACCAAATTTGTGGAGTACAAATTTTGTCCATCATGGCATCGCACACACTGACCATGTGCACCATGTCATTAAGCATAAATGTATTAGTTCTATGGCATTAAAGCAACACCCTCATACTATGAAGCCAATTGGAGCCAATTTGGATTGGAGCCAATTTTGGTCCCCTAGGGGAAATTCTTTCTCTGCATTTATCCCATTTGGGCTAGTGAATCAGATTGAAGTACACACACTAGTCCGTAGCAGTGGGCTAGTGGCTGAGTGGCGCCTGGGGATTAGGTGCCTTGCTCAAGGGCACTTCAGCTGTGGTCTGGTCGGGCATTGAGCCGTTAACCCTTGGTTTGCCAACCCAGTGCTCTAACCACTGAGCCACGACTGCCCCCAACTACTACACTGTGGCCAATGCATTTTCCATTGAGTGATACTGCTTATCCAATCTACCTTCTTTGGCCATGAGCCAGCTGATTGTAAATGACATCCAGGTGCGCTAATTTCAGCTCAGTGCAATTCAAAACGGGCTTCTCTCTGCTAAAAGGGCATGGGAGAGGCCAATGATGGTTTGTCCATTTATACAGACGATGGGCTGGTCATAGAGCATAAACGATGCTCAGGTGTGGCAGCCCCCCTGTGGTTCAATTTGGCTTTTTGATGGCTTCGGCAACAGAATATATCTCAAAATCCCATGAGAAGGAATGGAAGCAGAGGCCCAGGACCATTATTTTCAAAGGCTGCATGTTGTGAAGTTTCCAGTGTTTGCATTGGAAGAACGCAACAATTAGCTGGCAACTTGTTGCTAGCAATTTGTTGTAATTTTACAACAATTAGCTGGCAACTTTTTATTGCCAGCAATTTGCTTTAATTTTACTTCAATTAGCTGGCAACTTTTCACCAGCAATTTGCTTTAATTTCACAACAATGAGCTGGCAACTTTTTTTCCAGCAAATGTGTTGTAATTTTACAACAATTAGCTGGTAACTTTTCACCGGCAATTCAACTCAACTTCACCTTACTGGTGCAATGTGCAATTAATGAAGATTGGCCAACAGGCTGGCCCACTTGAGCCATGAAACTTCCCACACATTAAAAGGATAGGTTATTTTGTCCGACCGCTGTGTAGACAATTCCACATATATATGGAATTGTTACTTATAAACATGGATCAGAATGAAAACTTTTTGGAACTGAAGTTTTGATATGTGCATTAAACAAGGGCCAACACCAATCCATTTAAGAATATCCCTATACTTTTTAAACACTATCTTAGAAGGAGCCCAGTCTGTTTTTAAACTGTAGTTCTAGAGCAGGAGCATCAATGATTGGAACATTCTAGGAACTTGTTACAGATCTCTCTTGTTACTCTGTTGTCACACTCTATACCTAACCAATCTGTCAATTAGTGCCTTGCCTCACTTTATTACTAATCACTTTCATGTCGTGATTCAATGATTGCCAGCACCTGCCCAATGCCTGATTACTCTGGTCACATGGTTCACTTGCCCCACTATATAAACCTGGACTGTCACACTGCTTTGGTTGCTTGTCTGAATGGCACAGCATAGCGCCTGACTCACTGGCGCTCACTGGTACTGGCAATCAATTGATTAGCCGACTAGATGAGTGGTTGGTTTGTTGACAAGGTGGCTGACAGCATAGTGCCATTTGACCAGCTAGCTGCCTGGCAGGTTGACTGACAGCCTGTCCGCCTGGTCAGTTGACTGGCTTGCTGCCTTGCTTGTTGACTGGCTGGTTGACTGGCCGGCTGCCTGTCTGGTTGATTGGCTGCCTGGCTGGTTTAGCCAGGCAGCCAGTGAATCAGACAGGCAGCTGGCCAGTCTGTCAAGGCCAGTTGGCTACCTGGTCGGTTAACTGGTTGGCTGCCTGACAGGTTAAGTGGTTGGGTTGTTTCATCTTTTGAGAGCCATCTTGTAGCATAGTGTGTTTTTTGCATAATATTAAATTTAGACCACTGGATTGGTTTGACAAATGCATTTCCATACAGTTCTTATTGTGACTGTTTTTGAATTCCCCTTTGAGATGACTTGATAAATGAAAGTCCTCTTGAGGAAACTATCACTGTCACTGTGACAACACTATGCTGAGTGATTTATTATTTGTGCCTCACCCATGCAAGGCTGAACTTGTAGAAGTATATGCTTAGAGCAGAGTGGCATTATGGTACCATGCTATCTCAGTCATGGTGGAGGATGGGGACGATACCATGTTGAAGGCATCTCAGACATGGAGGCGGGCAGCGGGGGTGGAGGCGGGAGGAGGCGGGCGGATGAGGGGGCAGGACATGTGCCATGGTCAGAGTAGTTTTGAAAACGGAACAGTGTTGTAATTTTAAACGACTTGCTGGCAACTGTTTTTTTCTGCAATTTGTTGTAAATTTAAAACAATTTGCTGGCAATTATTCCCCATCAATTAGCTGTAAATTTCAGTTTGAAATCTTTTACAGTGTAGATTAAACATTTTATGTCTATGTAATGACTTTTAAGGTTTCCATGTGCCTAGATCAAAATGCCTAGATCCGCCCCTGCCCATATCTATGGTCACACATCACCTCACACCTAGGCTCAGTGTTATTATCTTTTTACTTTTATTTATTTATTTTTTAAATATATGTTTTAGGGGCTTTAATGCCATTATTTGACAGGACAGTTGCAGATGGTGACAGGAAGCAAATCGGATAAAGAGCCTATCTCTATATCCGATTCGGAGGAGGATCGGATTCGGAGGATCGGGAAATGACCCCTGCCGGACTCAAACCGGGGTCCCTGTGGGTGGGCATGCAAGCCCAAAAGGTGGGGGGCTTAGCGCGCTGCGCCACAGCGCCCCCTACTTTTATTAACCAATAGATTAAGCCAGTGGTTCCCAAACATTTTTCACTGCGCACCCCCTTGTACATTTCAATGTGGTTCGTGCACCGCCTAAGCGAATATTTTGGTGTGCTGATGGCCACGCAAGCATGGATTCACTGCGCATTCACTGCACATTATTCATATTCCTTTTGGGGAATCCTCTTTTCCAATAGTCTAGGAGTTGAACTACACTTCAGATGGAGCCTTCCAGCATACAAGTCTAAATACAATTAAGAATGACTTAATGTTCATCAATGCTTGCTACTGAATTACACGCCAAAGTGAAACAAGAAAATGCTTTCTCAATTAAAGCATCAGGCTTTTACAGTATGTTACGGAAATCCCAACCTCCAGGTTACGGGGGCCTAAAAAAATGCTGGGAGAGGGACTTGGGAGAAATTATACCAGATGAAACATGGGGAAATATAATCAAGTCATGGTACAAAGTTTCAAGAGAAATGCAGACACGGTTGATGCGTTATAAAATTATGAATAGGATTTATTGGACCCCATCAAAAATGGCAAGGTTGGGGCTTAGGGACTCAGATGTGTGTTGGAGATGCAACACTGAGTGTGGCACTCTCTTGCATATGTTATACTCATGTCCCATGATAGATCCATTATGGTCTGAGATAGTGTCTTTTATCAATAACTTGCTGACCACTGCTCTGGTACGCCATCCTCTACTCTGTCTCTTAGGTGTGGTACCACAGGGGAACGGGTTAAATTCCCACCAATCCTCTTGGTGTCGAATAGCTCTAATAACTGGTTGTAGGATAATATTACGCCATTGGAAAACACAAGTAGTTGTATCCATGGTGGAATGGTTTAACGAAATGTCCAAGATTGCCTCTTACGAGAAGCTGTGCTACAGAATGATAAACAAGGAGGATGTCTATGTGAAAATTTGGGGGCCTTATTTAGACATTCTACAGTAAGCCATAGGCCATACTTTTTCTGTTGTTTTTTTTTCCCTTCTTTCTCTGTCTTTTTTTTTTGTGGGATATGTTAACATTCAGTGGTATATAAAAGTGTACAGTTACACTCATTCTCATACACATATACTGTACAGTGTTTAGCCTTGTTAGTCTGTGTCTGTCTGTGTAGTCCTCCCTGTTCACCTGTGGTTGTTCAGTGTGTGTCTTGTTCCATGTATTTGTGAAAAAAACCCCAATAAAAAGTAAATTACAAAAAAAAATGTTCATCAATGCTGGATAAAAACTCATATATCCACCAGCGGCGTAACAACTCGGTCACGGGCCCCGGTGCGAGTATCCAGCACGGGCCCCCGGAGGTTGTGCTAATTTTAGGATATTTTATCTAGCCATTACGGGTGAAAGGGTCGGCTATTTTCTTTGCAATTGCAACAGCATCGTGAATGCTGCAACGATGTGCACATTTACATCATAGAGTATTTAAGTTATCTGTCCCAAAAAAACAACAACAGGACAAACGCAAAGAAAGGCTTTAGGAATATGTGTCTAGAGACCGGTTGAGACAGGGACAGGGGGCTGCGTGTGTGCTTGCGAGCGCACGGTGCCTGCTGACAGCAGGCTACACAGACGAGGGAGACAACCATGCTGATCTTAAGCACCCCAGTTTAAACTTCATAAAAAAATAACACTAAGGACTTAAAAGATAGATAGCACAATCAACAGAATATGCCTTCATAATGATTTCAATATTCCACTACCCTACATACACAAGGTGCCATTGCAAAGTAGTTTTGCGTCCTTTGGCATCATGAAATAACGGCAAAATATGCAACGCTAGTTATGGAAGACGGTCCCGGCTACCAAAAACATGGGAAAAGATGGAGACGGTGCATGGGTGGATACCAAGGAGTGGATACACAACATCCAAGACAACCATGACAACACATTGGTGACAGCCCACCAGTAAAACATACACAGATAGAGCTCTACACACGCACACAGAATCGTCCACTTATTTAGATTTCTTTCTCCCCTCCCTAGTCTGGCTAGTGGGAGCGAGCCGACCGGGGAGCGTCCTGCGTTGGGAGCGACAATCAGGGAATCCCCTAGCTGACAACTCCAGAGTCCACTTCGTAACATAGCCAAGCAAGCTAACAGAAGAACTTATATTATGCTAACAGGAGAAACGCTAGATGATAAAATCAACATGGAGTGGAGGTGCTGTTAGCAAGTCAGCACAACTAGTTGTCAATTGGAGAACACACAACTAAGTTACAACGCTGGGAATAACTACAGCAATACCGCTGTCACAGATTACAAACTAGAATGGACACCGTTAAAAATGTGCCTCGTCTCTTTCGTTTAGCCAGACCCTGCCGAACCCAGACTACTGGACTAGAAAGTGACAACAATTGGAAAATACCTGAAGGAGATGAGTGATATGAAATCAATATAATGCACGGCGGACATTATTATAGGGAAACCTGTCCTTACCTTCTTCATAGAGTCTTTGAAATCTTCTTAGATAATATCCAAGGAGGACTAATATCCATAGGATGTTCTTGCTAGCCAGTAGCCATCTCTATTCTTGGCGAATGAAGTGACTAAACTCATTTTATATTCCGCCTTCAAGAAAGCCAACAACGCATAGCCTACTACTAGTATTGCAACATAGATAAGATAAGATGAGCACAAAAGAGTCCACGTTCGACTGACCAGCATGCATTTAATTTGGTAAGGGAATCAATCATGTGGTAATTCCAAACAGAACGTTACCACTGGCGACTCGCGCTCCCTGTTTACATACAGCCAATGATAGTGTATGAAAATATATATCCCACAATCCCTGGCCGCAATGTAAAAAATAAAATGCACAAATATAGCGTTCATGTGTTACCTTTATTGCTATTTGAAACATTTGTCTGAACAATTTCACTGCCCATGTAATGACCTGTAGCAATATAGTAACTAAAAGTGTCAATTTGCAATTGATTTAATGCTCTAAATTCCCACCGTCTTTTGGGAGTCTGACACGGTCTATAAATAGTGTCTGGTCAACAGGTTGACGTAGCGCCCAGGATACAATGCCTATCCATTTTACGATGGGGGGGCCCGCGATCCACTTCGGAGGGCCCGTTCGCGGGCCCCCCAGTGGTCGCAGGCCCCGGTGCGACTGCACCGGCTGCACCGCCTGTAGTTACGCCAGTGATATCCACCATTGCTCACTTCAGCTCACGCACCCCCTTATGCCAATCCACGCACCCCCAGGGGTGCACGCATCCCAGTTTGGGAAACCCTGGATTAAGCAAATGGATTAAAGAACATGGAAAAAAAGTAATTCACCAACATGAGAGGTGTGGGTGTGTGGGAGGTAGGATGTGTCAGGTGGTGGCGGTTTTGCTGTCCAGCTCAGAGATAGTAACATCAGACCCTGTCACGAAACCAAATTACCAGCTGTGTCTTTAATGGCTGTTGGATGTCCACCGGACCCCTGAAACCGCACACGGCCCAGATGTGGGCCAGATCCGGCTCAGTGTCTGAGGCTGTCTGGGGCTCTCAGCCCCTGCAGATAGAGTAATTGGCTTCTCCGCAGCTCGACAGTCCTTTTTCCTTTACACTTATTACGTCTACTACTGCGAGATGAGAGGCGCGCGCACACACACACGCACACACACACATGCACCCCCACACACACACAGACAGACACACACACACACACACACACACACACACACACACACACACACACACACACA
>NC_085872.1:47111667-47119167 GCF_034702125.1 Engraulis encrasicolus
TGTCGGGTTGCGTTGCACACATGAAGGGAATCGCAACTGTCGCATCTTATCCCTAATCGCAAACACCGGGACAATACCCAACATTCTATTTCGAGTCGTCAATATCAAAGTGTACGATTGACGACTCTTGGAAGCGACAAAGTTCTTAGAACGTTAGTCACGACAAGGAAATCTTGCCCGACAATCGCTTTCGATCAGTATTGCCAGATAATATAGCATAATTATCATATTTGTACCATAATATTGTCCATTTTGTGCTCTGTACGATCAAACAACACAATGTGCGATAATTTTAGAGTTTTCATTCAGTTCATTTAGTTACCTTGAACTAACCATTTGCTTCTTGGATGATTATTTCCCCCCAAAAAGCCCCCAAAAACTATAATTTTGAGGTTTTGGTACGATTGTTCAACAACATTTTCTATCTGGCAACACTGGTCGCGATGGCCCTGCTGTCTGCAGTCGAGCACCCATCAGCTGTTGGCCATGTCTCCCCCCATGCCCTTTTCATCCTCAATGTGTGTGTGTGCTTGTGTGTGTGCGTGTGTGTGTGTGTGTGTGTGTGTGTGTGTGTGTGTGTGTGTGTGTGTGTGTGTGTGTGGTGGGGGGTATAGGTGTCCCTCCCTTTGTCACTGAGGTTAATTAAAAGCCCTCCTCCTCAGTGAAAAGGCAGAAGTGTCCCCTGAGAGAGAGAGAGAGAGAGAGAGAGAGAGAGAGAGAGAGAGAGAGAGAGAGAGAGAGAGAGAGAGAGAGAGAGAAGAGAGAGAGAGAGAGGTATAGAGACGTGGCACAACAGAGAGAGAGAGAGAGAGAGAGAGAGAGAGAGAGAGAGAGAGAAGATAGGGAGAGAAAGAGAGAGAGGTATGGAGACGTGGCACAACAGACAGACAGAGAGAGAAGAGAGGGAGAGATTGAGAGAGAGAAGAGAGGGATAGAGAAGAGAAAGAGAGAAGAGAGAAGAGAGAGAGAGAGAGAGAGAGAGAAAGAGAGAGAGAGACCTCGAGCGAGACGGCCATGGATTACATGAGCTCCTGAAATGTAAACAACTTAATTGTTCTAAAATGACTTAAACCTTTCATTACTCATTTCAAATTCGTAAACGATCCGTTTATTTTCAATGTTTTTCTTACGTCGCTTTTTTTTTTCACTGTCGGAGACCCTCAATACTAATAACAACAAACTGACACCTCAGAACTGAAGCTGCCACTGTGAGACCCCGTCATCAGACCCCCACATCAAAAGGATTTTAAAAACATCAGCGGAAACACCAGAAAGGCTAAACACGGGAAAACAACGAGGGAAATTTCGCAAAATAACAAAGGAAACCACCACGAAAGGACACAAACAAAGACCGGACTGTACATACTTGCAATCTAATAACGTAATTAAGCTAACTAACAGCTAGCCGCTAACAAGCTACCGCCAAGAAACAGAGACTGGTAAGCAAAGCTCGCATTTATTAGTTAAGTAGTGTCGGTACTCTAGCTGTCCGGATAACGGAACCAAGGCAAAACGTGTGTTTAGAACACCACTTGACACAGCCTAGCCAGATATGTCAGCCCAACCAAGAAGTGTTTACTGAATGACATTGCTACGTAGCCCTTGGTACTAGCCAACTTTCCACAACTGACTAGCTGAGCTGAGGCTGGCGAACGTTCCAATAACAACCGTTGCTCGGTCCGCACGAGTGGCGGAAAGGAATCCCTTGAAACATTGTAACAAAAAGTAACAAGACGATGGCCGCAACAACTAGCACTACTGTACAGCGTAACGCCCGCATCTTTGAATACCCAGCGGAGATAAACACAGAGACAGGCAGACAACAATTCCGGTTGAAGCTTCAGCGAGAAAACCGTGAAATACTTTTCAAAGACTGTTACGTGGGTAAAGGCAAGATGATACCGACGAATCTGCTCTTCCACACCGAACACACCACTGCATGGCACACAGCTTTTTGTACCCATTTTAAATTCCACACAAAAAAAGGAATATGCAAGGGAAGACAAATTTGTATTTTTGAAGACACAAACAAAGAAAGCAAATTCCTCACAGTAAACATATACCAGAATGGTACAGTCATGGTGCAAGGAAACCAAGCTGCCCTCAGCCTATTTGAAGAGGCTTTCCCCACAGTGAAGGAGCTATCGGAGAGCGAGAAAGGGAGCACAAACCAAGCCCCCAGGACAGAACCCCTGACATCACCCCCCACAGCGCCACAGATGACACCGTCCAGTGACACCACACACCTACCTGCAGGTAACACCCTAAGCCCCAACTTTAATGCAGAAGTAGCCAAGCTAAAAGACAGCATCTCCAATATAGAGATAGGTGTGGTGGAGCTGACTGAAACGGTTGGAAGGTATGCACAGGACAACCAAACGGATGCTCTTAAAGACCAGCTAAGCCAAGTAAAGAACCAAATGAAGGCGTCAGTCCAGGAAATCAGAAGGCATACTGAAAACCTTTCTCAAAACAATGAACATTTACAAAAAGAGCTCGCAGAACTGAAATGTATGCTGAAAAAAGACTTTGCAGAAATCCATAGCGAGGTTAAAAGAGAAATAACAAAACTCAGAGAGGAGCTCTACCTGAGAGATGAAATTATTGAAGAACTCAAAGCAACACACACACCCCTCATCCCACGCCCCCCACAGACACCTGTCCTAGGCCCAGCAGAGCAACGTCGCAGCCAGCAACCCACACCAGCTGCTGCTGAGACTACAACTGCTACAACATCACCTGGCAATAAACACAAAGCACAACTACAACAACCAAACTGGACAGAACAGCTGAAGTGGCTATCCTGATTGACTCTAATGGAAAATTTCTCCATGAGCAGGTACTGTTTCCCTGGACTGAGAGTATCAAAACTCTGGAGCCCAAAAGTAGAGGATGCCCTCCGGTACCTCTCTGATCCAGAATTCGGCTCACCAGCACACATTATATTACACACAGGCACCAATGACCTGAGAATTGAGCAGGAACGAGTTGGAGGACTCATTGGCAGGCTGGCAAAAAAGGCCGCCGAGAGTTTCCCCACCTCCCAGGTCACCGTGTCTACCCTTCTGCCCCGCAAAGACTTCCACCCTACAACAATTCAGAGGGTGAATGCTGACATCACCAGAGACTGTGCTCGTCTCCCCAACGTGCAGGTAGCCCACCACTGCAACATCTCCACACGCAACCTCTACGACCAGTGCCACCTTAGTAGGAGGGCAGTGGGGAAGTTTGCAAAAGCGCTTAAGGATGCAGCACTTGGCAGACAACCCGCAGCCGATGGACACACCAGCTCCCAGACCTCGCCTCCACGCAGCAACACGACAGCGCGGCCACACCCTCCTCCCAGAGAGCACCATGGACCAACAGGACCCATCCACAAGCCCCTGCGCCCAGGGACAAAGGGAGCTCACACACAGCACCCACCATCGACGACCAGAAGGGACAGCGACACTCCGAGACCCCCTCCACTGATGAGCCCCCTTGTCCCAGACCCAGCCCCCCACCTACACATCCAGCATACACACCCTCGAATCCAGACCGGCAAACCCCAACGCCAGCCCACCCCCCTCCCCCTAGAGCAAACCACTGGCGCCCAGCACCTTGTCCCAGACCCGGCCCCCCACCTCCACATCCAGCATACACTCCCCCCATGCCAGACCTACAACGCCCCATGCCAGACCACCCCCATCCCTCCAGTGCAAACCACTGGCCCCCAGCGCCGAGGGACCACCACCAACACTACCCCGATGCCAAACCAGGAAACCACCCCCCAACCCAACAACCCCCCACCCCCTGGTTGCACCAGGAACACCAGCATGCAGCAGAGCCCACAACGATGGAGTCAATCTACGCAGAGGTGCTGAAAGGTCATGGAGCACCAAAAATGGGTGAGATCAAACAAATGCTCCTGTATATCTGTTCCAAGCTCACTTAGGACACACCCAAGACTTAAAAAAAAAAAAAAAAAAACATTCATTTACCTACTGTTAACTTAATGTGTTTTGCTGTCATACTTTTATCTACATTGAACACTTAAATCTAACTAGTATGCAGTATGAAAGGTTTATTTCATTGTGAACATTTAGTTGTTGATATTTACTATGGCCTCACTTTCCATTAGCACTTGGAACATTCAAGGCTTGAACTCCTCAGCCTTTGGTGTAAAATGTAACAACCTAGAATTCCAAGAAAGCATAAAAGGTATAGATATAATGATATTACTTGAAACCTGGCAAAAAGATGTTATCACTCATTGTCCCCCAAACTACAAGGAAATAATATTACCACCACAAAAACTTAGTTCGGTACAACAAGGAAGACACTCTGGAGGTTTAATACTATGGTACAAATCAAAATTTGACAAACACATCAGCATCTTAAAAACTGGAAAATACCACATATGGTTAAAGATTAAGAAAGATATATTTGTTTCACAACAGGACCTCTTTGTCTGTGCAATGTATATACCCCCCGCTGATTCACCATACTACACAGAGGATACATTTATGTCTCTGGAAACAGAAACAAGCCATTTTCAGGCCCAGGGAAATGTTCTCCTCTGCGGGGACCTAAATTCACGTACAGGCACAGAGGATGATTCTATAAGTGCTGATGGCAATTCCTACATCTGCCGTTTTTTAAATAAAACTAACCACTCTGCTTATCCCCACAGAAGAAATTGTGATCCAGTTGTAAACAGACATGGGAAGGAACTCTTACAAATCTGCCGTAGCCTGGGTCTGTATGTCGCCAACGGTAGGATTAGAGGAGACACATTTGGAAAATACACATTTTGCTCACCTCTTGGGAATAGCACAGTAGACTATGTCATAACTGACATAGACCCTATGTCAATTAGAGCATTCACTGTCAAACCACTATCACCCCTATCAGATCACAGCCAACTCACAATATTCATAAAAATGTCAGAAAACAACACCCTAAAATCACAGCCCAGTAAGCTGTTTCACTTTAAAAAGTCATACAGATGGGCTGAAAACAGTAACGAGGAATTTATAAAAGCCACAGGAACCCAACACATCCAAGCTCTCCTGGAAACCTTTCTAGACACTCCATATACCTTAAGTACAGAGGGTGTCAACCAGGCTGTGGAAGCAATTGGCTTAATATTTGAAAAAACAGCAGGAAAGGCCAAATTAAAGAGATTAAGGACCAAACCCAAAGTCGAAAAGGAAGACAGCTGGTTTGACGCCGAATGCCAGTCATTAAGAAAAGAAATTCGCAAATTATCCAACCAGAAACATAGAGATCCAAATGACACATCAATTCGACATCTATATTGTGAGACATTGAGACTATACAAACGCACACTCAGAAACAAGAAAGCTCAGTACACACAAAACCAGCTGGCACTGATTGAGGCCTCAATAAAAACAAATACATTTTGGGACAATTGGAATCATTTAAAAAAATCTAAACACCAAGAAATGGTAATTCAAGATGGAGACATCTGGACTAATCATTTCAAAACTCTATTCAAGAATGTTCAATCTGACCAAAACAAGAACCAAAATGACATAATCCACAAACTGCATGATCTGGAAAACACAATCAAAGACTACCAAAACCCACTTGACTTCCCAATCACTGAGCAGGACCTACTCACTCATATCAACAAATTAAAGTCAAAGAAAGCATACGGGCCTGACTGCATTTTAAATGAAATGCTAAAATGTATGAGTGAAAAATTTAGATGGGCTATTCTCAAACTATTCAACTTAGTCCTGAGTGTGGGTTATTTCCCTGACATCTGGAACCATGGATTAGTTACACCAATCTACAAAAACGGAGACAAATTTGACCCTAAAAATTACAGAGGCATCAGCGTTAACAGCAATCTGGGGAAGTTATTCTGTAGTATTATTAATTCACGGCTCATGGACTTCCTTATGAAGCACAATATCTTGAGCAAAAGCCAGATCGGATTCTTACCAAATCATCGCACCACTGATCATATTTACACCCTACACACATTAATCGAAAAATACACCCTCAACAGAAACAAATTATTCTCTTGTTTCGTAGACTTCAAAACCGCTTTTGATACCATTTGGCACAACGGATTATTCTACACATTAATGAAAAATGGTGTAGGGGAAAAGCATATGATATTATAAAATCCATGTATTCAGGAGCTAAGTGTGCCATCAAAATTGGATCTAAAAGAACAGATTATATCCCCCAAGAGTGCGGCGTGAGGCAAGGTTGCCCTCTAAGCCCAACTTTGTTTAATTTATATATAAATGAGCTGGCGACCATCCTAGAAATGTCAACCACCACAGGACCCACTCTAAACAACATTGACGCCAAATTCCTGCTGTTTGCAGATGATCTAGTCCTTCTCTCACCAACAGCAAATGGACTCCAAATGCAGCTTGGGCTCCTCCAAAATTTCTGCCAGACCTGGGCCCTGGCAGTGAACAACAAAAAAACCAAAATAATGATATTTCAGAAAGGTTCCAAATACCATGGAAAACAAAATACATTTACTTTAGGACCACAAACAATCGAACATGTCACAGACTACACATACTTAGGCCTCAGAATCAATTACAATGGAAGTTTCAATAAGGCAGTGAATGAACTGAAAGACAAGGCACGCAGGGCTCTATATGCCATAAAAAGACAAGTACCCTTTGAAATTCCAATCCAAATCTGGCTCAAAATATTCTCATCGGTGATAGAACCAATAGCCTTATATGGCAGTGAAGTGTGGGGTCCACTCACAAATCAGGAATTTGATAAATGGGAAAAGCATCCAATTGAGACCCTGCATGTGGAATTCTGCAAAACCATCCTAAAAGTCCACCGACACACAACAAATAATGCATGCAGGGCAGAACTAGGCCGATACCCTCTTATTATCAACATTCAGAAAAGATCAATTAAATTCTGGAAGCACCTCAAATTAAGTGACCCACACTCTTTATGTCACAAAGCCTTGCAAAACCAAGAGCTGAGCAAAATCACCACCCCACATACCAACCAGGTCCACTGCTATCCCTTCCCACTAACACCTCCACACTCTACAGACCTGCAAGACCAGATCCAAATTACACAACATACTCCACTAAACCAAATTTTCTTATACTTGAAAAATAACTATTATCAATATTGGCAATTGAAAACCAAAACACAAAGCAAGATGCAATGTTATCTGTCCCTAAACAGAGAGTATGCACTTGCAAACTATCTAACTGAAATCAAAGACCCTATCTTCAGAAAAATATTGACGAAATACAGACTCAGTGAACACCACCTGGCCATTGAAACTGGTCGACATAAAAAAGACTGGCTTCCCAGAGAAGAACGTTTTTGCAGACAATGCACTGACAATGTTGTTGAAACCGAGCTCCACTTCCTAACCGAATGCAACAAATTTAAAAATATCCGTGAAATCTTCTTCCAAAAATTCGAGCAGAAACACCCAAATTTCACTTCCCTCCCAACCCAGAACAAACTCCCATTTATCATGGGTGA
>NC_085872.1:47139167-47141667 GCF_034702125.1 Engraulis encrasicolus
GTCGGGAGTCGAACCGGTAACCTGACCTAACCGGAAGTCTGACACCCTAACTGCTTACCCATGACTGCCACTTTTGTACGGGATTAGACGGCTAGACGAGTCCTAACATCTGTGTGGGGTGTATCAAGGATGGCCAAATTCCCAACAGAGTATAATATTGTTGTCTGGAGCACTCGCCTCTATCTGGGTCTGGATGAACAATGTACTACACACACAGTGGAAAGTGGCCATCTTGCCTCCTGTGACAGTGGGCCTGTTAACAGGTCCACGCATGGAAGCATGCACGCACGCACGCATGCACGCACGCACACACGCACACATCCACGCACACACACACACACACACACACCAAGAAAAGAAATCACTATAGGTCTATCCATGTAAAAAAGACATGACAACATAAGAAATACAAGGGATCCTAGCGTGTGTGTGTGTGTGTGTGTGTGTGTGTGTGTGTGTGTGTGTGTGTGTGTGTGTGTGTGTGTGTGTGTGTGTGTGTGGTGTGTGTGTGTGTGTGCGTGTGCGTGTGCGTGTGTGTGTCTGTGTGTGCGCGCATGCGCATATGCGTGTGTGTGTGTGCCTACGTGTGTGCGTGTATATGTTTACATGCGTGTGTGCGTGCATGCGTGTGTGTGTGTTGGGTGGTGGTAGGTCCAGGAGAGATAAGATGGGGTGACAGGGGGGCACTGAGAGTGTCCATTCAGCACCTGGCACAACACCCCTGTGTGCAGTGTTGCCAGATGAGATCATTTCCAGCCCAAAAATGCTGAAAACCTGCCTGGAAGCACTAAATCCCACCCAATTTAAAGCAAACTTTATGAATTCCTATGGCCTTAAAAACCCACCCATTGTCCGTTTTTGAACGGTTTTACCCACAGAGACGGTCATCCAAAGCAGACCGATTGGGCGGGAAGGAAACCTCCTAATCTGGCAACACCCCTGTGAGCCAGCGTCCATTAGCCTTGGCCCACTGGACAACAACAGCTACACTATTGAGTATCACTAAACAAGCACAAAGCATAATGCAAAGCAAAGCGCAAAGCGCAGTAATAAAATAGAATGAGCAAAATAAAAGATGAGAAGATCACAAGAACACAAAATGACTCACACTTTCGGATACCGAAAAGAGGAGACCAAAAAGAAGAAATCAGTCTCAAGAAAAAAGGAGGGATTATCTTCTACAGACTCACGTAGGCAAGCTCACGCACGCACGCACACGCACACACACACACACACACACACACACACACACACACACACACACACACACACACACACAGACACACAGACACACAGACACACACACACACACACACACACACACACACACACACACACACACACACACACACACACACACACACACACACAAACAAATGCACACTCACACACAGAAAAGCAAACACTCAAAATGACATTGTTAATTGTGCATAATGTGAGGTGAGTTCCCGTTCAGCACCCCCCACTCTCACCCCCCCCACTCCCCAACCCAGGTCTGCTCTCCATTTGTGAATATGTGTCATTCGACAAGGACAATTCATTTGCATGTAAAAGGGAGAAGGGAGCGGTTGGTTCGATAGCAATTGATTTCCGGGGGCCTTATAATTAGCAGGAGGTCAAAGGATTAAATGAGTTTAGCAGCTTGTTAAAAAGACATTAACACTTAGCAGCAGAGCGGGCGGCTTTGTCTTTCTTCTCCGAGCTGATAATTGAGTGGAGTCCTCATGACCGCACCGCAGCAGTAAAATGCAGGACAGGGCCTAGGCTGGTCTGCAGTAGCTACTGCATCAGAAAACAGCAGAGACTGAGAGGTAATATGTAAAAATATAGGCCAGAATCGTCAACCTCTACTTTTATTTTGTAAAATTGTGTTAAAATTGTATTTTTACAACAACTTCAAGAAACTCCCACACACTGACCATTTCGCTGTTCTTTCTTTAATAAACGAAGTTTCGGTACTAGACCTTCATCAGGCAATGTCTGATGAAGGTCTAGTAGGCCTTCCGAAATGTCGTTTGTTAAAGTTTGTTAAGGTGTTCTCGTTTGTTAAGTTGTTGCTGAGTGACCCATGGTGCCATCTCCGACGCACCTGCCAGCTGAGGTGTGCGAAAAAAGTTTAAAATTGTATTTTTACAAATAATACTAAGTAGTGGCAGTAAAATACAGTACGAGTCCTGGTCCGCAGTAGTGCTGCATCAGAAAACAGTAATATGTAGAAATCTAGGCCAGCATCTTCTACTTGTACACATTTTAATTGTATAATGTTACTTTCTATCATTTTAAATAGTTGCAGGGAATGTTGTCCTGGGTTCTGGAATGTTGCCCTGGGTTCTGGAGTATTGTCCTGGGTTCTGGAATATTGTCCTGGGTTCTGGAATGTTGACTTGGGTTCTGGAATGTTGCCCTGGATTCTGGAATATTGTCCTGGGTACAGGAATATTGCCCTGGGTTCTGGAATGTTGTCCTGGGTTCTGGAATATTGTCCTCTGTTCTGCATTAT
>NC_085872.1:47146667-47149167 GCF_034702125.1 Engraulis encrasicolus
CAAACAATCACACAATGGAATGCAGGAGAAGGTTCTTTGTGCCGAACTGGAATAGAATGGCAATGGTGTGGTTTGCAACCAACAGAGACCATCTATAGGCCTAGTGGGAGAGATGCAGTACTGCCTTAAGGGCCGTACACACACATCGCTGCTATTTACTAGCTTCTCGCTTGCTCGCCTACTCGCCTCTTTTTCATGGAATGTTCGCTGAAAATTCCCGCGGCTTTAACTGCCAATGAACAGGCGAGAAGTACCGAACTCTGCCTTCCAATTGGTTACTCGCTTACTTGCCTCGCTCGAAGATAAAATATTTTCAACTCGAGATCCGCCCACATCGCATCGCTTGTACAGTACTCGCCTAACTCGCCTGCTAATCTCGCTGGAACACATTGACATTCTATTGAGTTTATTCGCTGAGCGAGTAACTAGCAGCGACGTGTGTGTACGGCCCTTTACAAATGCAGTGCAGAAACTACATAGTATTTTGTCAAAACTGAGTTAAGACTGAAAATGCTCTCTCTCTCTCTCTCTCTCTCTCTCTCTCTCTCTTTCTCTCTCTCCTTCCACCATCACTGGCCACAGCTTTGCTAGTCGCTCTAATGACCAGAGGGGCTGTGTGTGAGTCCAGGCTGCAGCTTTGGCCTGAGGCCCAGCCTCCGGCCCTGTCCTGTCCTGTCCTGTCCGGTGGGTCCCCCTGCAGAGCACCTGTGGCCAAAGCTGGATTAACTCCGCAGTCTAGGCTGCAATCTATGGGTCCGCGCTTGACAGGGGGGACCCCAATTGGCCAAAAGTCAAAAAGAGACGTGTGACAAGATGCTATATTGAAAGACGAAGCTGTGTACAGTTCTAATTCTTGTTAATACTCATCTCCGCAGCTGGAAGACATGCTCTGTCCTTAACCCTTTGAGGAGTAAGGAATTTCTAGAGGTTCTTCTAGAATTTTACTGTAACACTCTACAGCTCCTATAGATGTCTGTGTTAAAAATCTCGCAAAGACATTATGACATCATAATGAGAACTCAAAATTTGGGCAAAATTCTGTCCTTAATTCCTAGCTTGTAGTTATGACATTGTCTATGCAATTTTGTAGTGAAAATTGCCTTTTGGTGGGCGGGGGAGGGGGGGGGGGGGGCGCACAGTGACATGTAGCCTAGTGGCCCTGGGCCATCTTAATAAGGCCCTGGTTGTGGCTGGGCACAGCTGCCATCTACAGCCCCCGGTCCTGTCCTGTGGCCCCCCCTGCAGAGCACCTGTGGCTGGGCACAGCTGCCCTCTACGGCTGGGGGACACATGGAGCCAGAGGCTACTCCAGGGTCAGCTGGAGCCTCAAGTCAAAAAATTCAAAGGAATGAACATTTGAAGCAAAATTGGCACTATTTTTTGTAAAGGGTGAGCTGTGGGCAGGTGTAGCCAAACTCAGGCCTGGCGACCACATGCGGCCCGCAGAGCCATTTCGTCTTGCCACCTGAGCTTTTACAAAAAAGAAAAGTATCCAATATGATGCTCTCGCCCATTCTGAAACTGGCTACCCATTACGGAGTCTTCTGGATTTGAGATTACGTAACCAAGTATTTCTGTGAAACCCGGAAGATGACATACGCAGGTACTGTATTTGCGCTGATTCTAAAAGTAGCAAATGTTTTATGTCTGTGCTAGCTAATGCTAAAATCAGTCTCTGGGTTAAATTATGTGGTCCCACAAATATTGGCCAATTCCCTCAAAAGCATTTTGATACACGTTAAGAGTTTCAGAGAAGGTTAAACACTTGCCTGATAGCGAATGCTTTCATGGATATTAGTACAATTGGCAAACTTAGTGCAACCGGCATGAAGAATTCTTGCGATGTTCCCTTTTGCCAATTTTATTTGTCCTCCGCAGTAGCGGTGGGTGGAAATTTTGATTAGGGAAGCACAATACAGAATAGCGCAGGTGACGTCAGCATAATAAGAGGTGATAGGCATGGATTTCAGTTCTTCATGATGAGGTTTGCAGCAAGTGAAACGTGTAAGTAAAAGGGACACTAGCTTGCTCCACAAACAAATCCCAAACTGTTTTGAGATGTGCACGATGCAAGGGGTCACTAGAGAATGCACAGGTTACATAGGCTAAAACCTCGGATATGCTCTCAGATATCGGCTACCAACCATTCCAGTGCAAGTCCATCACCACAAAACCGGAGACCTTTTGTAACCTAACAGACAAGCGTCACAAAATAGTGAGAGATCCCCATCAGCCCAGCCCTCTGCACGAAAGAAGAGAATAATAACTTAAACAACAACAAATGCGCTGTCTTTCTCTACCTTGCTTGTTGTCACACGCGCCCTACTGTTATTCGTGATGACGGCCAGGAAATATTGCGCAATACTGAAGAAACCATCAAAGCATTGAGTGGGCCTCGGGTGCTAGCGTCAGCGCATCTGCCACGAATGACTTTATCCAGCATTGACCACAACAACAGCCAATAAGACGTCCTTGATTACAGCACATTAAACACCTCTCT
>NC_085872.1:47154167-47156667 GCF_034702125.1 Engraulis encrasicolus
GTATGTATCGCATGTGTGTGTTTGTTCCGTTTGCTGTGTTTGTACTGTACAGACAGTAATTTGGCCGCCTTTCCAACGGCGTGCGGGTGTCACAGCGCGGTTGACAAATCTAAACTCAGCGCCTGTGATGATGTCATCTTATCCACACAAAAGAGAGAGAGAACGCGATGTGTTGCCCCCCCCAAAATGGAAGGATTTGATGGATACAGTCCCCCCCACATAACAACCCCAAATCCTAAAACCAGAGACAGCACTGCCATAGCACCATTCCCACCACTGGCCACCACGGCGGTACAGCAGTGTTTCACAACCTTTTTTGTCTTGTGTACCCCATAAGCCGTTTCACTGTGCTATGTACCTCCTAACTCAAGTTCTATATTGCTTTCTCTATCCCAATGTGACTATACTCCATACATTTGTTAAAAATAAATGTTTTGCTACTTACCCCCTCCAGTGTGCTCGGGTACCTCTTGAGGTACGTACCCCTGGTTGGCAAACACTACCGTACAGCACTAGCAAGGAAGCTGACGGGGGGTGGGGGTGGTGGTGGGTGTTGGTGCTGGGGTTCAGAGAGTCCTGGGTTTCCGGGGTCGTCAGAGAGTCTAGGGTCCATATTTGGGTCCTCACTGAATAGATTGAGCTTTGAGATGTAGCCTATTTGTCTCAGGCCCAATAAAAGCTGTCCGTCCGTGGCCCTGGTACCAGGCACTCCAGAATCAACCCCCTGCGTAAGCTGGGTGGGGGTGGGGGTGGTGTTGGGGTTCCTTGGGTCCCGGGGTCGCAGGGTCCAGGGCCCAGATTTGGGTCCTCATTGCATTGTATATAAGGAAAGGAGCAGGCTTTCAAATAATTTTGACCCGGGCCCAGAAAAAAGCTGGTCAGTGGCCCTGGTACCAGGCACTCCAAAATCAGTCCCCCCTTCTCCCCTCCTCCCCTCCGCTCCCCTCCTACTCCCCTCCTCCTCCTCCCCTCCTCCTCCTCCACTCCTCTACTACTCCTCCTCCCCTCCTCCCCTCCGCTCCCCTCCTCCTCCCCTCCTCCTCCTCCCCTCCTACTCCTCCTCTCCTCTCCTACTCCTCTCCTCTCCTCTCCTCCCCTCCGCTCCCCTCCTACTCCCCTCCTCCTCCTCCCCTCCTACTCCTCCACTCCCCTACTACTCCTCCCCTTCTCCCCTCCTCCCCTCCACTCCCCTCCTACTCCCCTTCTCCTCCTCCTCCTCCTCCTCCACTCCCCTACTACTCCTCCCCTCTCCTCTCCTCCTCTACTCCACTTCCTCCTCCTCCTCCTCCGCTCCCCTCCTCCTCCGCTCCCCTCCTCCTCCGCTCCCCTCCTACTCCCCAAAAATAATAATATATCTTCTGGAGGCTGTTCCGATGAGTCATGTGATTTATTTTCGAGGGCCATAATCGTAAACAGAGCTCTTTTGGAGTCTTTCTCTCTCTCGCTCTCTCTCTCCATCTCTCTCTCACACACACGGTCTCTCTCTCTCTCTCTCTCTCTCTCTCTCCACTCTCCATCTTTCCCACCTACTCTCTCTCTCACACACACACTCTCTCTCTCTCTCTCTCTCTCCATCTCTCCCTGAGGTCTCTGTGGCCAAATGAAAGCCACCAAATGGGGCTTATGTGAGCGCGCCAACCCAGCCATCACCACCACGGGCTGTTTCTGCGCTCACCATCGCTATCAGATGGGAGTCGTGTTCTGCACTGTACTCTACTCTGTTGTGCTGTGTGTGTGCTCCTCTGTGTAACTTATTTTGCATCGTGTCCAAAGGGGCTTTTCCATTAAAATCTCTGCATCATACATATTATCAAGGAAACTGTATTAGTGCTCTTCTATTGGACTTTTTTTTTTACATTTTATTTTTACATTTCACGGAGCGTTTTTTCTCTACTCTCTTTCTTTCAGTTTGTTTTTCTCCTTTGGTCGTTTCTGCATCTCCCGGAACGCATACAGTACAGTAATTCTTCAGAAGAATAAAAGTATGCACATTCCACCTCACCGAGGCCAGGTGCAGGACAAAGCCGTACGGTGTCTGACGATAGATCACTGAAAGGAAAATATAGGTCAGCAACACTGTTCGATAATCCCAGTTTGTCTGAGAACATCGAGCAGTGTTGCGGGCCTACAGTATATTTTGCTTTCAGTGACCTTTTGTTTGGTCCAGAACCTGTGCTACTGATGTGCATGCATTCTGTGACTTTTTGTATCTAACAACAGAGAGAGTGGAAATCCACACACGACAGTTCCGATTGTAAGGTTTATTGAAGACATGCATTGATGTTTCAGCCCCAGCAGGGTCTTCTTCATCGGGCATGTGAATGTGAGTAATAGAGAGTAGAAGTCTGCATACCGCAGTTCCGATTGTAAGGTTTATTGAAGACAGTCATGGGTGAGCGGATAGGGCGTCAGACTTGCATCCCAGAGGTTGCCGGTTCGACTCCCGACCCGCCAGGTTGGTGGGGGGAGTAATCAACCAGTGCTCTCCCCTATCCTCCTC
>NC_085872.1:47166667-47169167 GCF_034702125.1 Engraulis encrasicolus
AGGAGGAGGAGGAGGAGGAGGAGGAGGAGGAGGAGGAGGAGAATGAGGAGGAGGGGGAGGAGGAGGAGAATGAGGAGGAGAATGAGGAGGAGGAAGAGGGAGAGGAGGAGGAGGAGAATGAGGAGGAGGAGGAGGAGGAAGATGAGGAGGTGGAGGTGGAGGACGACGAGAATGAAGAGGAGGAGGAGGAGAAGGAGGAGGAGGAGGAGAAAGAGGAAAAAAGAGGAGGAGGACAATGATGAAGAGGAGGAGGAGGAGGAGGAGGAGGAGGAGGAGTAAGAGGAGTAGAGGAGGAGGAGAATGAGGAGGAGAAGGTGGGGGAGGAGGAGGATGAGGAGTAGTAGCAGGAGGAGGAGGTTGGTGAGGGGTAGGAGGAGGAGGAGGAGGAGGATGGAGAATGAGAGGGAGGAGGAGAATGAGGAGGAGGAGGAAGTGTAGGAGGAGAATGAGGAGAATGAGGAGGAAGATGATGGAGGAAGATGAAATGAAAAGAAGAGTATGTGAAAAGAGGAGGAAGAGGAGATGAGAGGAGGAGAAAAGGAGGAGAAGGAGGGAGAAGAGGAAGGAAAGAAGCAAAAGGAGCTTAACCCCTTAACACAGAGCCTAAGTTATATCCATACTGTCACCAAGATGGTAATGACCAAGACTCACGTAATCGGTTACTTAAGGCTCTTGGTAATCTCATAACAATATTATTATGATGTAGTTGAACTTTTTCAGCAAACAGTGAATAGGCCCATCGATGGACCCATCTGCAGTAAGAGCAGAGAGAGTAGAGAGAGAGAGGTTCCATTGGCCCATTGTTTCCGGGTTCTATTATTGCAAGGGAAGGGGGGGGGGGTCCCCCTTTAGGCAGACCTAGGCATACCTAAGGGCTGTTCTATTCAATGCTAGGAGTATTATGACACGCCCCTTTAGGCAGACCGGAACCTGGTCATGTTAGGTGCCCATAGCAACCTATTACATTGGCATATCTCTAAATACTTAAAGAATCTCTGATAAGAGGCTCCAAGAACAGGAGGAAAAGAGGAAAGGAGGAAAGGATGAGATTAAAAGAAAGGAGGATTATGAATAGGAGGGTAAGATGTGGAGGAAGAGAAGGAATGAAGAAGAAGAGGAAGATGATTATGAGGGAAGATGGCAAGAAAGAGATGAAGAGTAAAAGCAGGCACGTGAGGTGGACTTCTGGCAGTGGTAAAGCTGACTTTGACCCCCATTGATCTGCACTGGTTTGGGTTTCGGGAGAGGGGTGTCTGCTGTGTGTGTGCGTGCAGGTGTGTGTGTGTGTGTGTGCGCGTGCGTGTGTGTGTGTGTGCGTGCGTGTGTGTGTGTGTGTGTGTGTGTGTGTGTGTGTGTGTGTGTGTGTGTGTGTGTGTGTGTGTGTGTGTGCGCGTGCGTGTGTGTGTGTGTGCGTGCGTGCATGTGTGTGTGTGTGTGTGTGTTTCTTCGTGTTTGTGTGTGTCCATCTCTGTGTGTGTTCGTGTACTTGTGTGCAGGTGTGTGTGTGAGTGTGTGTGTGTGTGTGCGCACGTTTGCGTGTGTGTCCGTGCGTTTGCGTGTGTGTCCGTGCGTGTGTGTGTGTGTGTGTTTGTGTGTAGGAGTGGACTGCTGGCTAGGGAGGTGTGAGACCATAAAAGCACTTTAATTGAACACTCCGTCTGACCCCAAGAAGACCAGCTGACCCTAGAGGTCAAAGGTCACGGCTTGTTAAGTCATTTTCACCTCTCAGTCGTACGCACTATATCCATATATGAAGAGTTAAACACCATTTTATTGTTGGAAATGATCGTTCAGAAATGTTGTGTCATTTATGTGTAAATGCTTACCATTCGAATATTTTGAGAACATACTTTTCAAACCTACATAGAATGCATTTAGCAATGCAATGCAATTCAATGTCAATAAAAAAATGTCCAACTCCCAAAATGTTCCCAAAAATGGATATACTTAATCATTTTGCAACAGCACTCTTAATATTCAGAATACAAAAGGCAACATGCTGATGGGCCAAGAGGGTCAAAGGTCACCTCTTGTTAAGTCATTTTTACCTCCCAGTAGTACGCTCTATATCCATATATCCAGAATATAAAAGGCCTGAATATGGCAACAACATAGTGAGGGGCCAAAACGGAGTTATGAGTCTCCAGCCGTGCCGCCTTTGGAAGGAAGTTGAAAGGCAAAAAAAAAATTGGTTTGGCTGGTAGAAGAGAAAAACATACGAGCCACTTTGACCCATTAGTGAGTGTGTGTTTTGCTAGTAAGATTACAGTAACATCTACAAGCCGACCCCAGAGGGTCATAGGTGACCTCTTGTTAAGTCATTTTCACCTCCCAGTCGTACGCTCTATATCAGTATTTCTCAAACTTTTTCAGATCGAGGACCACTTTGTCCCCCGAAAATTTTCAGGGACCACCTGTCAGTTGACGGGTGCTAATTCGACACCGCTAATTTCGATGCAGATCACTTACTTTTTATTCACATTTACAAGCCGGTCTTATT
>NC_085872.1:47170590-47183090 GCF_034702125.1 Engraulis encrasicolus
TGTGTGCGCGCGTGTGTGTGTATGTGTGTGTGTGTGAGTGTATGTCGCATGGCTGAGCCCATCAAGGCGAGGGCTGTGTGTGTGTGTGTGTGTGTGTGTGTGTGTGCGTGCCTGTGTGTGTGTGCATGTGTGTGTGTGTGTTTGCCCGTCGAGGCCTGGCCCAATCGGATCGGAACCATGCATGTAATACAATTTAAATCTCCCCCCCTACTCCGCTCCACTCCGCTCGGCTCGGCTCCGCTAGCCCACCAAATTGAATAAGGAACTTTGATAGCTAATGAAAATTTGGGGGTAGAGGAAATGCTTTGATAGGCAAATTGAAGCCCTATGAGTATGAAATGGGGACTCAGAAATGGCAGAAAAAAAGAGAAGAAACGCAAAATGGAGGTAAAAAAAAAGAAAAAGAAGAAACGCAAAACACAAGCGTGGCCTTTCAAAGGGGAGGCTGTGTGTTTCATTATAGAATAAACAGCATGCAGGAGTCCTAATACAAACACACACACACACATAAACAAACACACACAAACCTGCACTCTCACACACAAACATGCAATCACGCACGCACATGTGCACACATTCATGCATGTACACATGCACGCACGCACACATGCATGCATGCATACAGGCACGCGTGCAGGCACGCACACAAGCACACACACAAGCACACACACACACACACACACACACACACACACACACACACACACACACACACACACACACACACACACACACACACACACACACACACACACACACACACACACACACACACTCACACACACACACACACACACAAGCACACGCACACGAACACACATGCACACGCTCCAATGCTGTGGCCAGAATTGAAAATAAGGAGGCCTTGCCTTCAAGGTGCTGTGAGCGAGCTGCCAGGGGATCAGGAGGGATTTCTTTGTTGCATTTTATTTACATTAGTTGTTGTCCACCAAAATACAAACAGAGTTGATGCAATTCCCCCTTTATTGGCTGCTCATGTCAACCAGAGTAAACAACAGGGCTGAATGGGGCCCAAAATACGGCCCTGGCATTTATGCCACAGACCGGCCCTTCACTCAGGCCCCGTCTTTCTTTGAAAGTATCGTCTACTAGAGCAGTGGTTCTTAACCTGGGGTGCAGGTCCCTCCTGGGGGTGCGGCAGAAATTTCATGGGGTGCGTGGAATTTTGTTTGTGTAGAGGTTGAGGAAATTAAAACACATTTTGGTCCTCATTAAAGTCGTTAAAGTATTGATTAATGGCTCAAGTAAGAATCAATCACTTAAATATATTAAACACAAGCAGGTACTTGGAGTGCTTCTGGGTCTCCACCTTTTTTCAATGGTGCTCATCAGTGTAGGGGCTCTCAAACTTGGTCCAGGAAGACAGACGCTGAGGCACTCAAGGTTGTAATTTTTTTACTTTTTTATTTGAGTGCCTCAGCATCTGTCTTCCTGGACCACTTAAATATATTTTTTAGTATGTATACACGTGTTTGGTTTGGGGGTGCGCGGCTTGTCTTGGGCATAAGGAAGGGGGTGCGTTAAAGGGACACTGTGTGAAATTTTTAGTTGTTTATTTCCAGAATTCATGATATCCACTCAATAATGTTACCTTTTTCATGATTACTTACCACCACTTTCAAATTCTAAGTATTCATTATGACTGAAAAAAAAAATCATTTTTCATACATAAAAAGGGGGATCTTCTCCATGGTCCGCCATTTTGAATTTCCAGAAATAGTCATTTTTAGCAGCAAAAATAACTGTACTTGGGCCATACTAGGAAATATTAGTTTATTACTTAGTAAACTTTCATGTAAATATCAAATTTGGCAATAGGCAACCCAGTTTCAATGGGGCACCTAAGTCACGCCTTTCTACTTCCGATCTATGGGGCTGGAGCGCTCAAAATTTTGAGTGCGAGTTAATGGAGCGAGTCAAGCTAAATCCTCATCCCGTTTGGCATGTGCTCCGGATTTCACATATGATGACAGTGAATTTGAAAGGTTTGGATTTGCGTCGTAAGACCACTCATTTTCGGCACGCAAGAAACGTTATTTTAGCTTTTGTGCAAAACTGTGTTGGAGACTACACGTGCGCCTCGCATATCTGACGTGAACCGAGGCACAGCCAACCCTACCGCTGCACCGTGGCTTAAGTGGCTGCACGTCGGACATGCGACGTCTGTTGTGTAGTCCAAATAATTACATATTTTTGCACACACACAACTCAAAAATCGCTTGCCAAGTGAAGTCAACAAGCACACCATTGGTTGTTATTAATTCTGAGGCACCGCATATGTGTGATCGACGGGGAAATGCGAAGTGGGTCGGAAAATAGCTTTGATCAGTCCATTACAGCCCAGTCAAAAGTTTTTGCGTTGCCAGCCCCACAAGCCACCCGGAAGGGGTGGAGACTTAGGTGCCCCATAGAGCAGCATAGTTGCAGTAACTTTTTTGACCATTTCCTGCACAGTGTCCCTTTAAGAAAAAAAGGTTAAGAACCACTGTACTAGAGTATGATACCCCCAAACCTTCAGTTCATTGTCTTCTACTGTAATGATGAACCAAATGGAGAGCCTACTTCTAAATGGTGGGATGGTCTCTGGGGGAAAAACAGCAACAGCAACAGCAAAACAAATAAAAGCCCAACAACAACAAAAGCAGTGGCCCATAAGGACTGTTGGCCCACCGGGAAAATGCCCTGTATGCCAAATGACCAGTCCAGCACTGAGTAAACAACGTCTGGAAACTGGTGCTGGTGGGATTCCAGTGTTCACACTTCATCTGTCCAACAAATCCCACAAAATCCCTGTTCTACTATACTGCTTTACATATTGATAGCTTATAGGCTGCAGAGGGGAATAACCATGTGTAAATAAGCATAAATGACCATATGCACTTTTAGCCGAATGCTAATATAAAATATACAAAACAATAAACTCTTTCCTCCAATGCTAATGCTGTCAATATCTTGAAACACATGAGAAATATTCTGCTTACATAAGCATAAAAAAAGTATTTTACTTGCAGTGTCCGTGCAGTGTTGGACGTTCATGTTGGTCATGTAGACTAATTTTATTTTGTAGATCAGCAGAGTTTGAGGCCCTTAAGTTCAGAAAAACATAAATTTTTATCAGGTTTTTTTGGGCTCTTTAGATTACCCATTTCTGGTGTTTTACTATACACCAACAATTTACTATAAGAAGGCCTAAATGGTGTTAAGTGAGTCAGGTAACTTAGTTTGGCAAGGTTTAGAGGGTCGTATGATGTACATCAGTATTTAATTGGAGAAGTGCACGCTTTAGTTTAGTGATATATTGATTAGTATACAGTGTGTGTGTCTCTCTCTTTTACCCGGATGCTAATATAACATAAGTATGCGTCTATTTTTGTGCATGCGTGCGTATGGTATGCGTCCGTGTGTCCGTGCGTGTGTCCGTGCCCCTGACTCCTGTGTCCGTCCTGTGTGTGAGGGCACACGTTTGCAATTGTGTGTGTGTGTGTGTGTGTGTGTGTGTGTGTGTGTGTGTGTGTGTGTGTGTGTGTGTGTGTGTGCGCGTGTGTGCGTGTCTGTGTGTATATGTGTGTGTGTGTGTGTGTGTGTGTGTGTGTGTGTGTGTCTGTGTGTGTGTGTGTGTGTGTGTGTGTGTGTGCGTGTGTCTGTGTGTACGTGTGTGTGTGTGTGCCCCTGACTGCTGTGTCCTCTGTCCTGTGTGTGTGATGAGAGTGAAGTGGACAGCAGGCTAACAGGGAAGGCATTGACTGGAGAGAGGAATTGTGTCTCTGTGTACGTGTGTGTGTGTGTGTGTGTGTGTGTGTGTGTGTGTGTGTGTGTGTGTGAGGAAACAGGAAGTCCCAGAGTGGTGCGGGGCCCCCGGAAAACGCAGTATCAGTTGCCACGACGAGGGATGGAATTACATCACCACTTAACAAGGTGGCGTTCTTTTCACCTTGGAGCTGTGCACGTCACACACCCCACTGAGTGTGTGCGTGTGTGTGTGTGTGTGTGTGTGTGTGTGTGTGATTGTGTGGGCTGTTTGTTTATGAATGAATGCATGTCTTCCTATGAATCTGTGTGACAGCGGGTTCACAATGTCATGCTGTGTACATGTGACAGTATTGTCAATGGGAGTGTGGGGGGTGGGGGGGTGGAATGTCATGTCAAAACCATGACAACATGCTACCATGACAACTCTGTCATGTCTGTCAGTGACGGCCACTAACCTTTTAAACAGCCAAAGGTCAGGTCAGGTCGTTTATCATGCCATTTGTCAGTGCCTAGCGCTAGAATTTGCACTACTATAGCAATATTTCACAATATATTATTAGTGCTTTGTATAGTACCACAACAGTGAAATGTGTGTTAAATCAATTAAGTGGTGACTTTGTTGGCTGATGCCATCTTGGTGGAACCACCACTAAAATATGCTGTGTGTATATATAAATACATTATATTCTGAATTGAATAGGCTATATGTACATGGCATGTCATGGAATAGACAAAATCCCAGCATTTAATTTGAAGCATAGTGTCATTTTATAGCATAGCATAGCATTGGGCAGTCATGGGTAAGCGGTTAGGGTCTCAGACTTGTAGCCCAAAAGTTGCCGGTTCGACTCCTGACCCACTAGGTTTGTGGGGGAAGTAATTAACCAGTGCTCTCCCCCATCCTCCTCCAAGGTACCGTCCCACCGCACTGCTCCCTTTCGGGCGCCATTGGGCGCTGCCTTCTTACACGGATGAGGCATAAATCCAATTTCATTGTGTGCAGTGTGCCCTTGTGTGCTGTGGATTACTGAGTCACAATGACAATGGGAGTTGAAGTTTCCCAGTTGGGCTTTCACTTTCGTTCATAGTGTCAATTCAATAACATTATGACTATAGCTATGTGTACAAAGGGTAATGTGCCCACAAAGTAATATCCCCAATACACCACTTTGTCTCTCAGCAAGTTGTCATTTTTAAAAAAAACACACAAAAAAGTGGAATTGGGTTATGTAAAACGCCCCGACACCGGCATTTGTTGAAAATTGCTTTTAAGCCTTCCAGACACTTTCTTCCTATCCATTTTTTTCCGTCTGAAGATGTTATCTAATTTATCCAATGTCTGTCTGGCTGGCTTTACTGGCAGTAAACCATCTCCTCAGCGCTTTTCCATACAAAATTGCACTGCAGATGAGTGTCAATGGGATTTAATAGGCACTACTGAGCTGCACGACAGGAGAATCTCATCTGAAAAATTGCAATAAAAAGCCAGAAGAACAAGATAGGCCATTTATACAAGATATCCACAAATGCAATTTCTTAAATGAAATGCATACAAACTAAACAGGGTGTGTTTCTTTCACTAAGTATTTGCACATTTCCGAGAAAGTTTGTTTTTCTTTAACCTCAGAGTAAAGTTTTGTGATGTGATGTGACCATCATGGCCATCTCTCTGCTTGTCTTTACTTTGTGTGTGTGTGTGTGTGTGTGTGTGTGTGTGTGTGTGTGTGTGTGTGTGTGTGTGTGTGTGTGTGTGTGTGTGTGTGTGTGTGTGTGTGTGTGTGTGTGTGTGTGTGTGTGTGTGTGTGTGCGCGTGTGCGTTTGTGTGTGTGTGTGTGCGTGTGCGTGTGCGTGTGCGTGTGTGTGTGTGTGTGTGTGTGTGTGTGTGTGCGTTCAGATCCTCTGACCAACTTGTTCCTCCTCTTACTCCAACTCTCTTCTCAGCAGTTCTGTCTGCCAACCAGTGACCTCCTCATCCCCATACTTAGGACCAGTAACCTCCGCATCCCCATACTTAGGACCAGTAACCTCCACATCCCCATACTTAGGACCAGTAACCTCCACATCGCATCCCCATACTTAGGACCAGTAACCTCCACATCGCATCCCCATACTTAGGACCAGTAACCTCCACATCGCATCCCCATACTTAGGACCAGTAACCTCCACATCGCATCCCCATACTTAGGACCAGTAACCTCCACATCGCATCCCCTTGGGACCAGTAACCTTCACATCGCATCCCCATACTTAGGACCAGTAACCTTCACATCTCATCCCCATACTTAGGACCAGTAACCTCCACATCGCATCCCCATACTTAGGACCACTAACCTTCACATCCCCTTAGGACCAGTAACCTCCGCATCCCCACACTTAGGACCAGTAACCTTCACACCGCATCCCCATACTTAGGACCAGTAACCTTCACACCGCATACCCATACTTAGGACCAGTAACCTTCACATCCCCTTAGGACCAGTAGCCTCCGCATCCCCTTAGGACCAGTAGCCTCCGCATTCCCATACTTAGGACCAGTAACCTTCACATCCCCTTAGGACCAGTAGCCTCCGCATCCCCTTAGGACCAGTAGCCTCCGCATTCCCATACTTAGGACCAGGGACCTCCGAATCCCCATACTTAGGACCAGTAACCTTCACACTGCATCCGCACACTTAGGACCAGGGACCTTCACACCGCATCCCCATACTTAGGACCAGGGACCTTCACACCGCATCCCCATACTTAGGACCAGGGACCTCAGCATCCCCTTGGGATCAGTAACCTTCACATCTCATCCCCATACTTAGGACCAGTAACCTTCACACCGCATCCCCATACTTAGGACCAGGGACCTCGGCATCGCATACCCACACTTAGGACCAGGGACCTTCACACCGCATACCCATACTTAGGACCAGGGACCTCGGCATCCCCTTAGGACCAGTAACCTCCACATCCCCATACTTAGGATTTGAGAAGACATGCCCAGACTTAAGTCCTGAGGGCATGCCAAATACTTAGGGCCTTCTCCATTTCTAATCTCTACCCCTACCCCTGCACCTTCCCCACGCCCCTCGAGCTTTCCAACGAAGCTTTAAGGTGTAGGGCTTGAAACGCAACCGCTACGAATTGGGATACCCCTTCAACAATCATAGAATGACACTCACAGCTGTCACTAATTTCATGCATTAGGGGGGGCCATCACACATTAGGACAATGTTAAACTTGTTCATGTTAATTATTACCACTTTAAAACCGTCAATTGTGTCAAAAATACTTAAACTTGTCTGCTGTTGTGGGTGCTGCGGCTTGCCGTCAATTTTTAAATGAATTCGCAACGCATTCTGGGAAACCTGTCAAAGCCCTCAGTCGCGGAGTCTGGTGTCGGAAAATCTTCGCGCGGAGGGGTGGAAGGCCCTTCGCCGCACCCCTACCCATCTGTCTGATTGTGAATCGGCATGCCACTACGCCTACACGTGGACATGCAAAATGGAGGCAAAGGGGAACGGATAGGGCTAAAGGGGGGTTTAGAGTCGCGCGTTCGCGGGGGTTCTGCACAGAGAATGAGCCACAGCGCCCCCCTGTGCAGCGACAAAACGACCCCTGGCTGCAGTACACGCATGTTTCTCCCAGGCTGAAATGTCCGTGAGCTGAGCTATGCTTGAAGACGGTGATTGGTCAATGCGCTTACGGCAGTCCGGGGGGAACTCAGCCCTGATAGGTCAGTTGTGTTCTATTCTTCTACCCTACCGCGGAGGTTTGAAGGAAAACGAAAAACACGATGCAGATGACTTGGCAGGAAATCACTGGAGTTTACTTGACAGGGAGAAGAGAAACTGTTTTTTATTTCAGTAGTACAACTTCCAAAAAATCAATTAGAAATATCCATAAAAGGCCACCATGGAAATGATATGTTTGTAGTGTGGTAGTAGCAAAGAAGCCTCTTTGTTCTTTTGTAGTGTGGCAGCTAGCTCATTAAAAAAGGGTTCGCTAATGTCCTGTAGAGTTTGAATGGTTGGCTGACAGTTGCTAAGCTAGCTGTTAATTAGATAGGCTATCTATTGTATTTAAAAATGGCTTTTGTTTCATTTAACCACCTCAACTGTAAAACATGAATAAAGAGAGACTCTTGTATGCTATCATCCATGTCTAATTACGCCACAACTTTTTAAATTAATAGCAAGAAGCCTCTTTGTTGATACAGTATATAGTACAAGTAGTGTGGCTAGCTAGCTTCTAAAACAGGGTTCGCTAATGTCCTGTAGAGTTTGAATGGGTTTGGCTGACAGTTGCTAAGCTAGCTGTTAATATGGCCATTAGATGTATTGTATTTAAAACGGCTTTTGTTTGGCATTTTAACCACCTGAACTGTAAAACATGAATAAAGAGAGAATCTTGTATGCTATCATTCATGTCTAATTACGCCACAACTTTTTAAATTAATAGCAAGAAGCCTCTTTGTTAGTGGTAGAATTACGTTTCAGGTGGCTAGTCAACTAGCTTTGAGTTTGTAATGACTGATTTAGCTGGCTAGCTACTACTAGGCCCCAGGTGTGAATGGCCATTCATGCTGTCTATTGTCTTTTAAAATGGCGTTTGTCTTGCATTTAATCTCATGTAGTACTTGACCAAAAATAAACTGATGTTGTACCATCTAATTATGCCCCAACTTTTAGAAGTAGGCTACTAGTGGATATTACGTTTTACATAGCCAGCTGATTAGCTTTGTGATTCATTCTAGGGACTGGGCTCAACTGAATGAGTTAGTTCGCCCCCTGTTGTCACGGAGGTGAATTGACGTCATTAAAATCTCCTCCTCCCTCCCCCCTTGCCCCACTCTTGAATTTTCGGCGGGAAAAAAAACACCACGCCCTTTCGCACGCATTCGCATGTAGGTCGACTATGAGGCAATACCCCCCGCTTACAGTACGTCTATGCTTTACCCCGCAATCGGCACCGCGTGACTATGCATCAGCCTTAAGGGGTGTAACAGGATTCACCCTTAGGGCCTGAGGACATATCCCCACCTTTAGGATAAGGCCACATGAGGACAGGACAGGGTTGCTTCACTGCTATTCACGTATTCTTGATTGCTTTGATGCAACTGTTTAGAAACAGTAAACTTTCAGGGCTAACCAAGGACATTCAGAAAGGACACAAGTGTGCCAAAACACTTAGCCTATGCAAAACAAAAGTAAACTCTGCCTTTAACAACAACACTCATCGCAAATGAAAACAAACCGTGTGAACTGCTCCAAGAGACGGAGAAGTGGGCGATATCTACTGCTGGCACAGACCGACGCTCTTAAGTTGCTCCAGAGAGGCCTGGAAGAAGGAAGAAGACAGAAGGCTCTCAGAGGAAAAATACAGTACTGAATGGGTGCATCCCAATATGTGACCTTGCCTCCTCCACTTGCCTCCTCCACTTGCTTCTCGTCATGATGACATCACTGACAACAGCATTATATTTCAATATCTTGCAAAAGCTCAATTGTAAAGTCTTTTTCTCATTTGCAATTGGGATGGTGAATGAAAAACAGTCCCTCAAAAGTTGTTGTGGCGAGGCTGACAGCTGGGAAACTTTATCGTTTTCTCCACGGAGGAGGGGCCAGGAGGAGGGACGAGGAGACAAGCACAAGTGGAGGAGGCAAGGACACATATTGGGATGCACCCAATGACAAATTACAGTTGAGGGCCTCGCTGGCTCAGGCAGACGCAGAGAGGGGGAATAGAGAGAGGGGCGACACAACTGCCAGAAAAATTAAACTTAACCAAATTACAAAAACACTGAGAGGTAAGAGGGGGAAATTGCATTACTCATTTGGAAAGAGAAGTCGCTGAGAAATATATATTCAAAAATAAACATGAAGCATAAAACCTGAATATACAGCTACTTACCTGAGCAAAGAAAGCCATCCAAAACTCCGGGGAAGGGGGCGAAAAAAGCTTTATGATTGACAGCCTCATTAAATTCTGCGTTGCCATTGACACAGGTAAATATTGCCTGAGCTGGCAGCTGAGAAGGTGGTAGAGTCGATGTCCTTATTGCAGCTCGATGACTGAAGAGGTGCATTTCCAAACGCTAAAGCACAAATTTATGTATGCAGGGTATCAGGAATCCAAGAAGTGCTCGTTCATTACGTAAATGGCAGTTCAGTCATCCTTACTGAGTTCTTCTCAAGTTCCTGTTAGACAGCAGGGCTGGACTGGTCATCTGGCATAGCGGGCATGTCCCAGTGGGCCATGCACCCTTATGGGCTCCTATTTTCAGGAATGTAAAAAAAAAGGGTGCGGGGCCCACCGGTGACTCTGTTCTGTGGCGTTATAAGACGCCTGCACCAGTGTGCAGGGGTAACCGAAATGGTCAGAACCAACAGTGCTCTGCAATGCTGTCAGAACCGGTGGACAGAGGCCCTCACACACCCTTAATGGTCTTGCAAACAGTGACGGTTTCAGGAAATCTGAGGCCCTGGGCAAAGAATTTTTTTCAGGCCCCCCTAAAATAATTACATTATAATCAATGATGGAAAACAGGAATCACGTAATGTGACGACGAGGCCCCTTATTGGACGAGGCTCTGGGCTATTGCCCGACCTTGGTCAATTTCAAAACTAGCCAGGCTGTGCCCTCCCAGTGACGCAACCTTTCAGTGTTGCAGCTAGTCAGGTCAAGAGCACTGCAAAAAAGGAAGGCGGGTCAACCATGCTGTTTGGGAAATGTTCATTGTTATGCTCTTGGTCAGACCAAGTCTCGAAGAGATTTGAGCGACGATGATAATCAGGCTATGTAAAAACAACCTTAGCTTGCAGACATGCAGACACCAGACAGCGAAAGCTGAGAAATGGTCACCGTGGCTGCCCAATATGTGGCATCCTTCCATGAACAGAGGGATGCTCAGTTAAGCCAACACTACACTACACTACGCTCAGTGGTGTAGTCTACTTTTTTGTAGTGGGTATACTGTATATTTGAGATTTTTTTGAAGTGGGTATACTGTATATATTTGTGCTATTCTAAATAATGGATCAATCAATTTTAGGTGGGTATACTGAAATCCCTGAAATTTTGAAGTGGGTATACTCCGTATACCTGCGTTCTACGTAGACTACACCACTGACTACACTACCAAGAAAACAAACCAACAGACCGCCAAGCCCATTGGATGTTGTATGTATGTCTTGAATACCATCCCTACATTAAATTACATAGCATTTGGCAGACACTTTCTAACCAAAGTGACTTACAATCGAGGACATCATCTTAGCCAACATCACTAGCAGATATGAAGTGCACAGGAAATATACAGAACAACAAGTGCAGATGCAAAGTAGGGTTATTTATTTATTTATTTATTTATTTATTTATTTATTTATTTATTTATTTCAGTGAATATTACATTACATTACATTAGCATTTAGCAGACGCCTTTATGTCAAAGATATCATCATCTAAGTCTAAACTGGTACTCTGTCTGGATCTGCTAATGTTTTCCTAAGTGCATGCATAATTGTGCGTGTGTTTTTTGTTCCTCTATATGCATATGTATTTTAGCTTGGCAATGTTTTCGCTGTAACATATGTGCCAATAAAGCTTTCCTGGGGTGGATTTAATTGAGACCAGAGGCACTGAGACAAACACTGAGAAAGAGAGAAGTATACATTTACTTCAATTTACCATTGAATAATGTCATAATGTTTGTCATGCACTAAAAACTATACCATATACAGTACGTGGTACCACATACCACTGGTTCTGTTTTGACAACCGTACTGTGCGATATGTGTACATAAATCGCTGTAAATATACGAAGCATGAAGTAGAATGTTACCAGGAGACCTTTTGATAACCAGAAAACAGTACTAACAAAAACATACAGAGGAAAGATTTGATGTGGCATGTGGACCAGATATGTGGGCAGAGCAGATCAAGGGTAGGGGGCAGGGGGCAGGGGCAGAGGGGCGGGTTATCAGATGTGGCTGAGGATTTACAGCCCCCCCCCCAAAAAAAAAAGGGTAGAGAGAGAGATTCATGATGAAGTAAGACAGTGATACAAGTGAAAATAGCTTGTTGAGAGGAAACGAGAAAGAGTGTGTGAGAGAGAATGAGACAGGTATAGGGTATAATGAATAGTGTGATAGTCTGTTGTTTATCATATATTAACAATGGTAAATAATACATTATGGGTGCTCAAAGCTAGAGTTTGTTCACCCCCCCCACACACACACACACACACAAACACACACTTAGACACCCAGCTCTCAAAGCTAAGCTCAAAGCCAAGAGTGTATTCTGTTTGCTTCCCTGCCTGCCAAACACACACACACACACACACACACACACACACACACACACACACACACACACACACACACACACACACACACACACACACACACACACACACACACACACACACACACACACACACACACACACACACACACACACACACACACACACTTAGACACTCATCTGTCAAAGCTAGAGTGCGCTCGTCTGACGGTCCTCTCCTCAGAGAGTGTGGGGGCTCTGGCCTGATGTTGCCGGGTTACAGCAGTGCGGTGGAAGGCAGAGGCAAATGCCAGCCTTAATTAGAGGGGATTATGTTGCAAATTAAAAACACTCCAAGCCCCGTCTGTGTCCTCACCCTCAAGGCCAGTAAACACTCAAGTATCCACCCATGCACACACATACACATACTGTACACATACACAGGCCTACACATACAT
>NC_085872.1:47190590-47203090 GCF_034702125.1 Engraulis encrasicolus
GTAAATAAGAGGACATTCAAAAATTCAGTTTGTTTGCATCATTGTCAGTCTGTATTAAATGTTATCTCTTTAAAAAAAAAAAATAATCGGTATCGTTTAATATCGGTTATCGGCCAAAACCGCAATATCAATATCGGATATCAGTATCGGCTGATATTTTTCACATCGTGCATCCCTATATCAGTTGATGGATTTTTACACATTTCGATGAAAAGGTATTGTGTTATACACAGGTTGTGTTTTAAATAAACTCAGGAAATCTCTCTCCATCTCCCTCTCTCCTCTCTCCTCTCTCTCTCTGTCTTTCCTTATGAAAATTAACATGAATGGTTTTCATGTTTTTTGAGCATCGTTCGTGACTATGGTTTAAAACCATGGTTAGTTTTCATCGTAAAATGATGGTTAAACCATGGTCAGAAACCACAGTTTTCATAATTACCCAAAAATGAATGCCATACTATGGATAGCCATAGTAATACTATGGTTGGTTCAGAGCACTTAGAGACACCATGACATACCACAGTAGAACCATATTTACTACATAAAACCCATGTAGATTTTTGTAGAGTTCTCTCTCTCTCTCTCTCTCTCTCTCTCTCTCTCTCTCTCTCTCTCTCTCTCTCTATATATATATATATATATATATATACTGTATATATATATATATATATATATATATATATATATATATATATATATATATATATCTTTCTGGCTGTCTATCAATCTCTGTGTGTGCATCATTGATGGGGAGGGATTTCATGCATGCATGATAAACAGTTCAAAATTCAAAAGTCAGACAACAACAAGACACACCAGACCTTGAGGTGAGAAATTAAAAATATTAGCATATTTATTAACAGCGACATGACGATCATCCAAATGCGTACATCCTTTTTTTAATTTCTGTAATTCAAGCACATATAAACTGGTAATGAATAAATGTCGCCACAGCTTACAAATCATCTCACCAAAACAAAAAAAATTCAAAGTAAACAGAGAGACAGCAAACCCAAAACAAACCCACGGGGCCGGAACCAGGAACCAGGAAGTAAAGTAACAAAGAATCGTCAAGTAAAGTAAGATACTTCAGGCTCGCAGTTTTCCGGGATCCATGTGTTGACAGGTGAACGCCCCTCCGGTTAGGAGACCTTTGGCAAAAATACTGAATCAGAGCAAGATATCGCAAAACACGCCCACTCAATGCAAAAGCGTGTGCTAAAGTTGGGTCTCCTAAGGGGGCGTTGTCCCCTTCTTCTTCTTCTCTTTTTGAGGTGTTTGCGCAAGACGTGCACTACCGCCATCTACAGCGCTAAGGGGACTTCATTGATTCTCAACCTCAGGACTCCGAAGGTCTCCTAACCGAAGGTCTCCTAAAGGGGCGTTCACCCGACATAAAGTGGATACCGGAAAAGAAACAAAATGACGGTTCTTGTTAGATCCACCTTCTTTGCCTTTGGTGTCTTACAGTTAAGAATAGGAGACCAAACTTGAGCACCCTCCTTCTCATTGGGAGGGAGGAGTTTGAATTATCTTCTCTACTAGAAGATTCACTCTGTAAGTGAGTAAGGAACCAGGAAGTAAGTAAGGAACCAGGAAGTGAGTAAGGAACCAGGAAGTAAATTACCCGGAAGTAAATTACCCAGAAGTAAAGGAAGTAAGTAAGCTGGGAAACACAAGCAGCTCAGCTGACGACCAGTGGATGCAAACGGCCTGCTAACAAAGGACGCCCATGGCTCCTGTGTGTGTGTGTGTGTGTGTGTGTGTGTGTGTGTGTGTGTGTGTGTGTGTGTGTGTGTGTGTGTGTGTGCGCGCGTTTGTGTGTGTGTGTGTGTTTGAGCGCGTGCATGCATACGTGTGTGTAGGAGCATGGGTTTGGAGAGAGTTGCCAAAAAGCACGGGAAGTAAATGACATTACACACACACAGTACCACCAGCTCTAAGGCGCAGAATCACACACCATCACAAGTACCATCACCATCGTCATCATCATCATCAGTACCATTATCATAATCATCATCATCATCTTCACAAGTATCATCATCATCATCATCATCATCATCATCATCATCATCATCATCATCATCACAAGTATCATCATCATCACTAGCAGCTGCCTATAGGGGTTCACCATTTCTATGAGCCCCATGTATCAAATCTCTGATTCTAACCTGTCGAAATTATAACTCCAGTTGAAAAAGTGTCCAGTTTCAAAACTCACTGAGCACATTTTTGTATTTCTGTGTGTGAGTGTGTTGGTTTGTGTGTGTATGCAAAAAAAAATGTCTGTCTTTGTGTGTGTATGTGAGAGAGAGAAAGGGATTAAAATAAATGAAACTGAACAAAAAGTGTTAAAAGTTCACCATATACGTATACGCTTCCTCTATCATCTTACTTTTATGAATGCAGATGCCAAGATTAGTCTGTATAAAACAACAAACAAAAACAAAAACAAAAACAAACACAAAAACAAAAGCAGTGTCCAACACCAAGTTCATCACTTCATACTAGACATTTTGAACTTGTGCATAAATTTCACTGACATTCACAATACTAGGGGTGCGGTGCAGAGCCTTCATATAGTACGCATGTTTACGTTCAATCCCCAACCACCATAGCCACTTGACAACAACGGGAAACCGATCGAGGGGGGGGTTATAAAAAACTATCACCAAACTCACTTTAAGTACAGCTCTTTAGTGTATAGGAGGAAGCCATCGTTTCTGAAAAACAGTGAATCGAAGTATCCAGTAATTTGGAATGCAACAGACTAACACGTGTTCCTAGGGGTGGTCCTAGGGCCGGTCCTAGAGGCGGGCCAACGGGACAATTCAGATGGTGGGGCGGGGCATCAGAGGGGCCGTCGCCCAGAGCGCCAATCATTGGGTTATTGGGTGAACGAATCAGGATATTGGAAAGAAATTTAGTTAACTCCTGGGGTCCGTATCTCGAAAGCGTCTTTGCTAACGACGGTAGCAACGTCCTTCGTAAGAGCGACTCAACTCTCTCTCGACAGCGACGCTCACCATTAAATCCAAGGGAATGGTAAGACGGTCTTAAGACGGTCTTAAGACGGTTAGCAACGACTAGAATCGAGAAACCGACCCCTGAGCCAGCTTCTTAGTATACCCCTCAGGGCACCAATGCTAGCTGCTGTGTAAGTGCTCAGTAAGTGAACATTGGGGGTTCGGGGGTTTGAAGATTGGGGATGGTTAACCATCATGAACAAGTAACCCGGGGTGGGCCCACGAGCTGTGCTATGGGGAGGAGCTTTACAGTGCTATCAGAGATGGTGTGGGGCGCTATGGGGGTGGAGGGGGTGGGGGTTGATGGGAGGCTTGGAGAGAGGGGGGGGGTATGGGACAATAAGCTGATAAATACTATATACATCATTATTCATATTACTGTCTCTATGGAGATCAAGAGAGAGGAAGGGGATCCAAAATACTGCAACAAAATTGAAAACGAAAGAAACTTAAAAAAAAGAGAGAGAGAAGAGGAAAACGAAAAAGACAGCACGGTCGATAAGGCATCTAAAATTCAAGCAGCTACAGAATGTCCCCTACAGTGGAGTGAGGACAGACTGCAGTACCTCTCCGTTCTATACGTCTCCTAAAAAAAACCCTTCAAGGTCCAAAAGCTCAGAGGCCCATGCTACATTCCGCGGAATCCCGCAAACAGTTCCGCACTAAAAAAACGCAGTGCCAATCCGTCAACTCTCTTCTCGCCGAGGAATAAGAAAGACAGAACGAACAGAAGAGTGAGAAAGCAGAAGAGAGAATGAAAAGAAAGACAGATAGAATGAAAGACAGATGGCATCCACCAGCATGTTGTTTTTTCCTTTTCGTTCTTCATCTCCCCACCCCCACTCTCCCTCTATTCTGCTCTAAATTAAAGTACATTACAAACATTCTAGAACGTTTGGATCAACTCTGTACATATTTACACTATGGTACAATCTCATATGCTGTGACTTTACAAGAAATCACACAACAAAAATAATTGTTGTAAACATGAAGAGAGGGAATAGAAGAACATTGGAAATTAACAAGAGAAGTAAAATCAAAACAAACAAAAAAACAATTGCAGATATACAATGCACTGTGTAAAGGGTTTACAGAGCATGGATAATGCACCAGCCTGTCTGTGTAAGACGCAGCCATTCCTAGAAAGGGCAATCAAACAAAAAGACACTGGAGAGGGAAGAAAAATCAAAACAAAGCAATAACAACGTCTGAGCAGGGCGGACAGATGGCCATGCACTTGCTTTGCTTTGCTTCGCTTTGCAGAACACTGTTTATATCCCGATAGGCATCTCGACAAGAGTCTCAGTATGGTTTCAAAATATACAGCATTTTTAAACAGAATATACACCACATCACGCGGATGCCATGTGGCTCAGATCTATACACTGAAGTGACAGCAAAAACTACATTCTACTACATATATGCAGTAAACTTTGCATCTCATGGAAGTGCTCATTCACATATACTTATTGTACCTTTGACAGACCCCTAACGTTTTCACAGCAAAAAGGGAAAACTAAAATAAAGTGTTTTCAAGCAACAACAAACAGCAGCGAACAAAATAATGTGAGTTTTTTCACATTTCACTTGTTGTTTCTTGCTGCACACCTACTGATAACCACAGACTTTGCCATATCAGGCGTGTTAATGACATCAGTGATGGGCAACATGGATTTATTGGTTTTACAATTCAGTGCCAAATATTCAATATGACCCAATGTCACCTGTCCAATTCAACCAGGTGATTTTTCAACCAGGCAGTGGCCGCATTCATGATGGCGCATTGCTGCACAGTCTGCGCAACACACATGCGCAGTGGGAAATTACAGTATGATGCATTCTGGATAGAAAATTCTAACCAGAATGCATTGAAATGGCAAAATGCGCATGCACGCTGCACAGCAATGGCAGCAATGCACTATCACGAACACGGCCAATCACTTGACAGATAAAAGTAGATCAAAGCTGTTTTCAGATGCTTTTAACTAGCTTGCATTTTATATCATTTTTATTCTATGTTTATTTCTTACCATATGTTTTTTATCTGAATGTTTTAAACAATTTTTTTATGTTTTTCTTTTTACCATATATTTTCAATCTTGGTGTTTTAAATGTTCTTTGACTTAAATGTCTTTCTTCTTTTCTTCGCTTGTTTTCTTTCCTTTTGCATTTGTTTTTTTTGTGAAACACATTGAGTTGCACCTGTGTATGAAATGCGCTATAAAAATAAATTTGACTTGACTCGACTTGACATTTTGAATATGTGGCACTGGACTGTAAACTAACAAATCCAGGTTTCCCATGACTGGACGTCATATCCAGAACCTCTGCTCCAAAAGATCATAATTGGCTCTCTCTTTGGCCAGTAAGATCAAGGCCATAAATGTGTAACCCCAGAAATAAAGCAGTCCTTTCAGCCTGCCCTCCGCTCACATCCCCCCCTCAGCCACCACAGCCTGCACCTTCTTATCACAGACATAACTGCATTGTGTCTGAGAGCGATTAACAAGTCTTAGCGATATCACTGCATTGTATCTGAGAGTGATTAACAAGCCTGCCCCAAGTGACCCAAAGTGCCACTGTGTCTTTGTTCTATTGGGCCTCTCGGGAGTCTAGAAGCTTATCAGGTCCTTGACATCTGGTCCTTCACAGACTCCTTAGACCTCAGGGGCCATGAACAGGTTCCCCACCCCTGCCTTAGACATAAACAATAACCCCTAACACGACCCTAAGCTACACACTGTGAACTTACAGAATATCAGGAGGCTGAGTCACTCTGGTAACGAGTAAGCTATAAGAAAGTATCGAAAACAGAAATAGCATATGCATTTTCATGTGTGCATGTGCGTGTGTGTTAGTACGTGTATGCACATACTTGTGTGGGTGTCTGTGTGTCCATCTGCCACTCAATCTTATTCCTTATTCTCAATCTTATTATCTCATTCCAGGTCTAACATTCCTCTCTGTTCAATCGACTTCAGTTAGAGACAAAGGAAGCTAGCCCGTGGTCATAGTTAACAAATGTGATCTGACACAACCAGGGTTATTAATGAACTTTTTTCATCACTAACCAATTTGGCTGGTAGATGTTCATTTTACCAGCCAAATATACACTCACTGCTCGTCTAAGTGGCCAGTAGCAAGCATTCTTTTCTACCAGCCAAACTGAATTTTCACCAGCATCTGGCCAGTTGGCGGATGTTCGTTTCTCAACATCCTCAGTTGGCAGGCCTGACTGGCTTGAACACCTGCCCAAATCCTATGGAGTTCAACCCAACAAAACTCTAGGTAATGTTGCAGTACAACTCTTTATTACTGTGTCATAGTTAAACAGGATATTAATGTTCAAAGTTCAAGAGAGTCCTTGTGCACAAGCCCTCAGTAATGCAGGTGCAGGTGTGAGGCAGGAGAAGGTGAATCAATGAACAAAATTCAAGAGACACCGCACACTGCTTACTTTTCTTTACTTTATTTTATTTACGCTCTATGAGCGAACCTGATGACGCATTGGGCGAAACGCGTTGTTCGCTCCGAGAAATAAAGTAAAGAAAATGAAGCAGTGTGCGGTGTCTCTTGAATTTTGTTCAAGGATATTAATGTTGTCTTGGCTCAAGATAAGCCTGATGGCATCCAGAAATGTTCATGACATTTTCAGCTATTGCCATTCCACTGCTGTGTTAAATTAAAGCCAGTGAACAAATACTTTGTTGTTCTTATTTAAATTCCACACAGATAACAGTACACGCTTGCACAAACACATGCACACACGTGCCCGCACATTAAAATGAGTCTAAAAGTATGCCGTTGTATCTACCCGTGTCAAACAAAATCAAAACCTGGTGGGAATTCATGTCCTCCACAAGTCTCTAGAGGCGTTCCTTGTCATACAGAGAAGAAAAAACCCGGAATGAAAAAAGGTGAATACAGACCAAAAGGACTCAAAAGTAAATCACTGAAAGCAAAAACCCGAACACAAACACAAAATGGTAACAAAACATGAAAGCCGGACATGGAAGAACATTTACAGACACATCAAAAAGAAGAACAAACATTAGCCATAGACCAAATATTTAACTCTAAACTCATTTCGTAGTCTTTTTTTTAAGACAAGGATTAAAAAAAGGCAGATGCCAGTACGGTAAGTCCCATTGACCCTCAGTCCAAGTGAGGTGTTGTGTGGTTTTGTGTTGCGTGTTATGTGGTGTTGTGTGGAGGATGCAGGGGTCATCTTGGTTTGCAGGTGTGGACTTGGGGATGCAGGCTGGTGCTGAAGCTGTAGCAGTGGTGGAGGTGCTGGTAGAGCTCAAGGAAACATCCCACATTCCAGACAGTAGCCGAGCAGAGCCAGGCAGAGTAGAGCAGAGTGAAGCACACAAGTTCTGGAGGTGTAGTGTGGTAGTGAGAAGGAAAGCTGTATCAGGAAGTGTCTATCTGTCTGTCTGTCTGTCTGTCTGTCTGTCTGTCTGTCTGTCTGTCTGTCTGTCTGTCTGTCTGTCTGACTGCTGAAGCAGTGGTGGGGGTGCTGGTAGAGCTCAAGGAAACATCCCACATTCCAGACAGTAGCAGAGCAGAGCAGAGTAGAGCTGAACAGATAGGCCTGGAGGTGTAGTGTGGTATAAAGCAGGAGAGCTGTATTGGGAAGCGTCTGTCTGTCTGCCTGTCTGCCCGCATACCAGATGGAGTAGAGTACGTAGAGTACAGCCGAGCAGAGTAGAGGCAGACAGACAGGCCTGGAGGTGTACGTAGAGTGGGGTAGCGAGAAGGAAAGCTGTATTGGGAAGCATTCATCTGTCCGTCAGCCGGTCTGTCAGTGAATAGCAGACTGAGCAGGGAGTGTGGTGTATTGGGAAGGTGTATTGGGAAGTTGTCTGTCTGTCTGTCTGTCTGTCTGTCTGTCTGTCTGTCTGTCTGTCTGTCTGTCTGTCTGTCTGTCTGTCAGTATGTTCACAGCGCACTGTTATCACTGATAGTTGCTGCTGTTGCCGTGTATGTTTTTCATGCGTCCAAGTTCTCTCTCTTAGTCACTCTCTCTCTCTTCATCTCCTTTCTCTCTCTTGCTGTAAATCTCTTTGTTTGGCTGTGGAGGGAGGAAGATGAGGAGGAGGAGGAAGAGGAAGAGGAGGAGGAGAAGTACGGGCTGGAGCAGGAGGAGGAGGAGGTGGACGACGAAGACGAGGTGGAGGAGGAGGAAGAGGAGGATGGCTGGGAGGAAGAGGCGGGTTGGTTATACGTGTACGTGGGTCCCTTGTGTAGTATGTAGACTCTGAATGCTGGACAGGATCTTTCTCTGGTGGCCCACAAGCGTCACACCCAACTTCTGGAGCTCACTGCAGAGGGAGAAGAGGAGAGGAGGAGGAAGAAGAAGAGGAGGAGGAGGAGGAAGAAGATGAATGGGGGAGGAAGAAGAGGAGGAGGAGGAAGAAGAGGTGGAGGAGGAAGAAGAGGTGGAGGAGGAAGAAGAGGTGGAGGAGGAAGAAGAGGAATGGGGGAGGAAAGGAGAGGGAGAAGGAGGAAGAGGAGGAAGAGGGGAGAGGAGAGGAAGAGGGGGAGGAGGAAATGGGTAAGGAAATGGGAGGGAGGAGGAGGAGGAGGAAGAGGAGGAAATGGATTGGAAAAGGGGACAGAGGCAGGAATGGATTGGTTAAAAGAAAGGATTAGTAGTTATGGATCGAGTAGAGGCAAAGAGGAGGCAATGGATTAGGATGGTGGGGGGAGAGGGGGGGGGGGGTAGAGGAGGAGGATGGAGAAGGGATGGGGGTGGGAAGGGCGGGGTCGAAAAGGAGAAAACAGAAGCACAGAAGAAACAGTCAGCGAGTGCCCTACAGAAACAAAATCATTAATTTAACATCATGGTTCTCATAGCATTAAATATGCATTCTGTTTGTTTGGCTCCCCCTCATGCAACCCTGCTTAAATGAATCCTTTCAAACATCCCCCACCGTACCAGAAAACAAAATAAATAATATAACAACAAAAAAGGCAACATGGGCAAAATAAAGAAACTAGGGAGGGGGGGCGCTCTGTCTGACCCAGAGTAACCTCACAGCTGCGCCTGCCCTGCACCCCCAGGCACACACGCACGCACACACACACACACACACACACACACACACACACACACACACACACACACACACACACACACACACACACACACACACACACACACACACACACACAGAGACATGCATGCACACACACTTGCATGAGTGTGCACACACACACGCACACAGACACGCACACGCCCACACGCCCACACACAGACACACATGCACGCATGCACGCACACAAGCATACACACACACACACACACACACACACACACACACACACACACACACACACACACACAAAGACGCACACACCAGGGACACAGAAGAGGACCTCATCTGGTTTGGTAGCTTGTCTTTGTTGTTCTTCATGACCCACCTGCAGCTGCCAGTAACAACGCTAGCAGCTCTCTTTGAGGCATTGACAAAATGCTAACAGTGCAATCAGCCCTCTCAGGGGCATTAGCAAAATGCTAACAATGCAGGACGAGTCAGCTCCTCTGTCAGAAGCATTAGCAAATCATCACCCTCCACAGTACTGTGCACACCTCTCTGCAGAGGTCATTGTTGAATTGATCACAGTCAGACTGCCTACTTGTCTGTCTGTCTGTCAGACTGCCTACTTGTCTGTCTGTCTGTCTGCGTGTCTATCTGTCTGTTTGCCTGACTGTCTTTCTATCTGTCAGATTGTCTTGTCTGTCTGTCAAATTGCCTACTTCTCTGTCTGTCGGTAAGGTTGGCTACTTGTCTATATGTCTGTCTGGTTGTCTGTCTGACTGCCTGCTGGCTTGTCCATCTGCCTGCTTGCCTGTATGTCTGTATGTGTGTCTGTGTGTCTGTCTGTCTGTCTGCCTGTCTGCCTGTCTGTCTGTCTGTCTGTCTGTCTGTCTGTCTGTCTGTCCATCTGCCTGCTTGCCTGTATGGCTGTCTGTCTGCCTGCCTGCCTGTCTGCTTGGCTTGTGTGAGTGCCACAACGCTACACCCCCCAGTTGTACGGAAGCCTGCTGCTCGCCTGTGATCATTTTACAGCCATGGAAATGTGTTTACACACACACACACACACACACACACACACACACACAAACACACACACACAAACACACACACACATACACACACACACACACACACACACACACACACACACACACACACACACACACACACACACACACAACCCCCATGGAAATGTGTTTACACGCGCCACAACCAGCCATCTGCCACCAACACAAGCTGAAGCACACACATACATGAACACACACAAGCAAACACGCACACATACACACGCACGCATGCACCACACATCCTTGCACACACGTATGCACACGCATGCACACACACATGCACACATGCGAGCACACATGCGCACACACGAGCGCACATACACACACACAAATCCACAGCCCTGAGTACCTTTACACACACTACACAACAGTTACTAAAGTCGCACAACTATCACTTCTCAAGCTATGATATACACTCAATGTGTTACACTATGTTGCATCAATTACCCTTACAACAACCGAAATCTATCATCTAAGCTTCATTGTGATGAACTGAAATCTGAGAACAATCACATTTGTCTGTTAAACTCGTGAACTGTGGGTAGGCACAGGTGAGAAAGCAAAGTTTCTAAGTTTCTCCTCACCTGATGCTGATGTAGAGTATACAGAGTTGAGGATGATGTATAGACCAGTGGTTCTTAACCTTCTTTTTTTGAAGCACCCCCTAACCTGTGCACAAGACCAGCCGCGCACCCCCAAGCCAAACTTCTACACGTGTATATACACTAAAAAATGATTTAAGTGATTAATAACAATTATTCTTCCATTAGACATTAACGGTTTAACGATGTACAACTACAACAATCACTACTCACTGTGTGTACTGTAGGTGTGGCAGCACAGGTAAATTAGACCTAAGTGTGTAGGTGCATAGATATACTGTATGTCGCATGTGACTGCCCCCCTCCCTCTCACCTGATGCTGATGTAAAGTACGTAGTCTAGGGTGACGTATCTGGCTATGATACAGGTGTGTACTGTAGGTGTGTCGGCACATGTAAGTAAGGCCTAGGTCTATAGTTGTATAAGTGTATGTTACGAGTGACTGCCCCCCTGCCACCCTCCTCACCTGATGCTGATGTAAAGAACAGAGTCGAGGGTGACAACATCATCAGGAGCTATGATACAGGTGTGTACTGTGGGTGTGTTGGCACATGTAAGTAAGGCCTAGGTCTGTAGTTGTATAAGTGTATGTTACGTGTGACTGCCCCCCTCCCTCCTCACCTGATGCTGATATAAAGTACGGGGTCTAGGGTTGACAACATCATCAGGAGCTATGATACAGGTGTGTACTGTGATACAGGTGTGTAGGTATGTACCGTGCGTGACTGCCTTGCCCCATCCTCACCTGATGCTGATGTAAAGAACAGAGTCGAGGGTGACAACATCATCAGGAGCTATGATACAGGTGTGTACTGTGGGTGTGGTAGCACAGGTAAGGGAGACATCCAGACTACGCTTTGCTCTAAGCTATGATACAGGTGTGTACTGTGGGTGTGTAGGTATATAGGTGTCGTACCCCCTTCCCCCATCCTCACCTGATGCTGATGTAGAGTGCAGAGTCAAGGGTGATGTATACACCGCTGGTTTACCCATGTACATACAACTATCACTACTCACGCTATGATACAGGTGTGTAGGTATGTACCGTGCGTGACTGCCCCCCTCCCTCTCACCTGATGCTGATGTGAAGTACGCAGTCTAGGGTGACGTATCCGGCTATGATACAGGTGTGTACTGTAGGTGTGTTGGCACATGTAAGTAAGGCCTAGGTCTGTAGTTGTATAAGTGTATGTTACGTGTGACTGCCCCCCTCCCTCCTCACCTGATGCTGATATAAAGTACGGAGTCGAGGGTGACGTATCCGGCACTGGTGAAGTTGTCGCGGTACTGCGCCATCTTCAGGGCCTCGAGCCAGTCCTCCACCGTGCTCACCGCAAACTCCGGCGACGGGGGATCCTCCCTAATGGGTGGAGAAAGAGAGGGAATGGGAAATCAGAATTAGGCAGAGTAGATAATTGAGAAGATAATATAAAAAAACAGGGAGGGGGGGGGGAGGGTTATACCAGAGACGTTCCAAATGAATTAAAGAATCTTTGGTTATACCTTTACTTGATAAGACAGTGTGAGATGGTGACAGGAAGTGAGTGGGAGAGAGAGATGGGGGAGGATCGGGAAATGACTCAGTCTGGCCAGAATAGAACCTGCTTCCCAGTGTGACATTGCAGTGCTCTACCATTACATTACATTACATTACATTTAGCTGACGCTTTTATCCAGAGCTACTTACATTTACTGTTTCTCAGGGTATTGGTTACAGTCCCTGGAGCAATGTGGGGTTATGTGCCTTGCTCAAGGGCA
>NC_085872.1:47223090-47225590 GCF_034702125.1 Engraulis encrasicolus
ACAGTAGAGGACTGCGGAGGGATGGAGAGAGGGATGGAGATAGAGGGATGAAGATGGAGATGTGGGGAGCTGGAGGGAGTGCAAAAGAGAGATGGAGAGATGGGTGGTGAGGAGGGCTGGGGAGAGAGACAGAGAAAGACAGAGAAAGACAGAGAGAGAGAGAGAGAGAGAGAGAGAGAGAGAGAGAGAGAGAGAGAGAGAGAGAGAGAGAGAGAGAGAGAGAGATAGATAAAGGTAGAGAGAGAGAAATACAAGGAAGAAAATGTGAAAAAAAAACAGAAAAATGGTGAGAGACAGTAAAAAAATAAGCCAGAGACGAACAAAAGGGCAGACCAATAGGGGAAATGGATATTATGGATATTGGAAGCTGTAACGAAACTAACACTTGAAAGAAAAGAATTTGAGACAGGAAAGATAGAAGACAGAAGAGTGAGAGAAAAAGAGAGGAGAAGAGAGAGAGAGAAAGTGTGTTTGAAGGGGAGAGTGATGCTGCATTGATCGGAGGGCTAATTAAACATGTGTACCCTGAGTGGTTGGGCTATGAGCTATTAGCCATAAAGACCATGCAGTAATTATATTAGAGTTTTATGTGGGCTAAAGCCACTATTTATGGCCTTCATTATGGACTCGCTCCCTAGCAAAAAAAATGCAGACGTGCCTCTGTCCTCTTCTCTCTTGTTTCATTTCCCCCCTCCTCTCGTTTTCGTTTTCATTCTCGGGCCAATTTCTCATCTTCTCTCTCACTCTCACTCTATTTCTCTAACACTTTCTCTCTCTCTTTCTCTCGCTGCTCTCTCTCCTTTTGTCTTTCTCTCCCTCTCTCTCTCATTCTCTCTTTCTCTCATTCTCTGCCCTTCGTTCTTATCCTCCTTCTCTTTCTCTCTCTCTCTCTCCCTCTCTCTCTCTCTCTCTCTTTCTCTCTCTCCATCAGTCAGTTTTCATTTTCATCTGCAAGTATGAGCCATAAAGAAATGCTGCACTTAAAAAGAAGAGTGTATCTGCGCCGTAAATGCGGTTATGAGGGCGATTTGTCCTTTGTGGCAGAAGCGGTAAAAAATTGGAAAATGGGCGGGTGGGGTGGTAGTGTGTGGTGTGTGTGTGTGTGTGTGGAGGGGGGGGGTGCTGGGGTTTTGGGATGGCTTAGTGAGCAGATGGAGCACCCTCCTTCCACACACACACACACACACACATACACACACACACACACACACACACACACAGACACACACACACACACACACACACACACACACACACACACACACACACACACACACACACACACACACACACACACACACACACACACACACACACACACACACACGCACACATACACGCATATGCACACAAACACCCTCACACACACACACAGCCCCTCTTCCCTTCCATTCCCCACCACTTGTCACGATAAATCAACAGACTTTATTCAGGCTTGTCTTTATGCCTACATTTTTCACTCTCTGTTGTGTGTGTGTGTATTCCTCCTGCCTGTTGGGAAGAAGTATCAGTAATAGAGTGGGGGAGAGGGTGTCTTTAGCACACATACACTGACACTCTCTCACACACGAACACACACACACACACACACACACACACACACACACACACACACACACACACACACACACACACACACACACACACACACACACACACACACACACACACACACACACACACACACACACACACACACAGAAACACACACTGCAACAGCGCAAACTGCATGTAATTCTACTCCTTAATAGGCTTGCAGCCTACGCCTGCAGTCCTCTGCATTGAGCATTCTCCCTATTCGCTTGCCTGTCTTGTTCCTTTCCATAGTTCCCCTGTGTTTCCCTCTGTCTGTGTGGTTCCCCTGCCTGTCTATATTTTGAGGGAGGAAACCAACGCACACCAGAGGTTTCGAGGTGCAGGTAGCGGGTGCAGGATCAATTTGGTAGAAGAAGGTACCGCACACTCTTGTCCATCGTGCTGCAATTTATTGACAAACAACGTTTCGGCCCGTATGATATACTTGAGAAAGGCCATACGGGCCGAAACGTTGTTTGTCAATAAATTGCAGCACGATGGACAAGAGTGTGCGGTACCTTCTTCTACCAAATTTCCCCTGCCTGTCTGCCTGGTTCCTTTTCCTAGCTCACAGTAGCGTTTTGGAGAGCGCGCACATCCATATTAAACAGGTGCCGGACTTAAACACGATTAAACATGAAAATTAGGAAGGTCCGCACTCTGTTGCTGCTCCAGGTTTATTAACACAACGTTTCGACCATGCAGTCTGGTCTTGTGACATACACCTGACGAAGACCAGACTGTGTGGTCGAAACGTTGTGTTAATAAACCTGGAGCAGCGACAGTGTGCGGACCTTCCTTCTTTTCATCCTTTTCCTAGCTCCCCTGCTTGGTTCCTCTGCCTGGTTCTCCTGTGTTTCCACAGCCTGCCTGGTTCTCCTCTCTGGTTCACTTGCCTGGTTCCCCTGGTTGTCTCCCCTTCTGG
>NC_085872.1:47250590-47258090 GCF_034702125.1 Engraulis encrasicolus
CGCCTGTTCATTGGCAGTTAAAGCCGCGGGAACTTTCAGTGAACGTTCCATGAAAGAGTGGCGAGTAGGCGAGCAAGCGAAAAGCTAGCTTTGTGTGTGTATGCCGCTTTACGCTGTACACCTCCCCAAACTCCCTTGTGAGACGCACAGGAGAGAGGAGAGAGGAGAGAGAGGGGAGAGAGAGGAGAGGATAGAGAGGAGAGAGGAGAGAGGAGAGAGGAGAAAGGAGAAAGGAGAGAGGAGAAAGGAGAGAGGAGAGAGTTATGCTGTACAGCTCCCAAAACTCCCTTGAGAGACGCACAGGAGAGAGGAGAGAGGAGAGAGGAGAGAGAGGAGAGGAGAAAGGAGAGGAGAGAGAGGAGAAAGGGGAGAGAGGAGAGAGAGGGGAGAGAGGGGAGAGAGGAGAGAGGAGAGATTTACGCTGTACACCTCCCCAAACTCCCTTGTGAAACGCACAGGAGAGAGGAGAGAGGAGAGAGGAGAGAGGAGAGAGAGGGGAGAGAGGAGAGAGAGGAGAGAGGAGAGATGAGAGAGGAGAGAGAGGGGAGAGAGGAGAGAAGAGAGGAGAGGAGAGAGGAGAGAGGAGAGAGGAGAGAGGGGAGAGAGTTACTTATTGCTTTATTTAAGGGCCGCGCTGAGTGAGGATAGGATGCAGGCTGCATGTTGCCCGCGGGACTCCAGTTGCCCATCCCTGCTCTATTGAGCAGTCTGTGGGTTACATTACAACACAGGCCACCTAATGTAGTTTAGTCATTTAGTCAGGCTGTCGTCTAGCAAATGAGTCTCTGTATATAGGGTATCATTTAGGAAGCAGGGAGTTACTGTATATTAGTAAACAGTGATAGGGTATCATTTAGGAAGCATTGAGAGACTGAAATGGCCATCAGCGAACTAGACACACAGACAGGCTGTCACCTAGCTTGTCGACATTTCCTCTGCTCCTGCTCTGTAAGGGCAGATTGGGATAAAGGAGAGAGAGAGATATGACACTCCAGATAGAGGAGAGGAGAGGAGAGGAGAGGACAGAGGAGAAGAGAAGAGAAGAGAAGAGAAGAGAAGAGAAGAGAAGAGAAGAGAAGAGAAGAGAAGAGAAGAGAAGAGAAGAGAAGAGAAGAGAAGAGAAGAGAAGAGAAGAGAAGAGAAGAATAGAGGAGAGGACATGAGAGGACAGGACAGGACAGGACAGGACAGGACAGGGCAGGGGAGGAGAGGAGAGGAGAGGAGAGGAGAGGAGAGGAGAGGAGAGGAGAGGAGAGGAGAGGAGAGGAGAGGAGAGGAGAAGAGAAAAGGGAACGGGAGAGGAGAGGAGAGGAGAGGATAGGAGAGGAGAGGAGAGCAGGGATTGAGGAGAGGAGAGGAGAGGAGAGGTGAGGAGAGGAGAGGAGAGGAGAGGAGAGGAGAGGAGAAGAGAAGAGAGGAGGAGGGAGAGGAGGAGAGGAGAGGAGAGGAGAGGAGAGGAGAGGAGAGGTGATGAGAGGAGGAGGAGGAGAGGAGAGGAGAGGAGAGGAGAGGAGAGAGGAGAGGAGAGAAGAGGAGAGTGAGGAGAGGAGAGACAGGTGGGGAGAGGAGAGGAGAGGAGAGGAGAGGAGAGGAGAGGAGAGGAGGGGAGAAGAGAGGAGAGGAGAGGAGAGGAGAGGAGAGGAGAGGAGAGGAGAGGAGAGGAGAGGAGAGGAGAGGTTGAGTAACTTAAGGCCGCCATCAAAGGGCCGTCTGGCAGGAAGAGGAGAGGAGATGAGAGTCGTCTGGCAGGTCTAGCGGGTGAGAGCTGCTGCATGCATTTCAGGCTTTTCACACCTTTTCAACAGGCAGTGAAAGCAGCGAACGCATACACATACCCAGACCAAGACACAGGCACACACACACACACACACAGATGCACAGACATGCACACAGACGCACATACACACAGGCACGCACGCACACACACATACACACACAGATAAGTGCATGCGCACACACACACTCACACACATACACACACACACACACACATGCTGTGAGTCATATCTTGGAAGAGAAAGAGCTGGAGAAACAAAGAGAAAGAGAGAGAGAGAGAGAGAGAGAGAGAGAGAGAGAGAGAGAGAGAGAGAGAGAGAGAGAGAGAGAGAGAGAGAGAGAGAGAGAGAGAGAGAGAGAGATACGAAGGACGACAGGATGAGAAGGGGGGGAGCAGCAGTGTTGAATGAAGTGAGTGGGACTCAGAATACATAAACCTCTTTGATGGTCTATAATTACGACTAAAACAAAAGCACGGGCTTTCCAGTGATAAATGAGCTCTCAGTGAAAGGAGATCTGGGCCTAAAAGCACTTTTCAGCGGGTGCTGGAGATGGGAGAAGAGGGAGTGAGTGGAATAGAGAAAGAGAAAGAGAAAGAGAGAGAGAGAGAGAGAGAGAGAGAGAGAGAGAGAGAGAGAGAGAGAGAGCGAGCGAGCGAGCGAGAGGAGGAGAGAGAGGGAGAGAGAAAGATAGAAAGAGATAGATAAAGAGAGAAAAGGGGGTAGGGGCATTGTGAGAAGGAGATATAGGGAGAGAGGGAGAGAGAGAGAGAGAGAGAGAGAGAGAGAGAGAGAGAGAGAGAGAGAGAGAGAGAGAGGGAGAGGGGGGGGGGTGCCAGACAGTCTCATGGCCTGTCTGTTGGTACTAAGTGCTCGCGTATCGTTGAGGTGCAGGAATAGCTCTTGAGTCATTGATTAAATAAACACTGCAAGCCATCGGGGTTATATATACCGGGCCCTGGTGTGATGACATGCAGACCTGGCAAGGCAAGGGTTAAATATGTATATATCCAACTCGCTCTGTCTGTATGGAGGATTCTCATTCCAGTCACAATATGTGTAGTATATCCAAAGGAGATTATTTTTACTGTAAGGAAACCGAATTTGATCCAATTTTAGAGCTGGTTGATATCAAAAGTAGCTTGGTTTAATTACAGTGTGGAAACTGAATTTGATGAATTTCTTTGGAGTTGGTTGAACACAGAGCTTAGAATCTGATGCTATACTCTCCTGATGGCCAGTAAGTACAGTATTCCACTGGCCTGCAACAAGGTGCACAATCTTGCGTGTGTGTGTGTGCATGTGTGTGCACGTGTCCGCATGTGTGTGTGTATATATTCTACTGACCTGCGCCGATAACGCGCTCGATGCGAATGCTAGAGGCGTCGATCTCCTTGGCGAAGTCCCGTACCGCCTGGTTGGGGTCCTCATAGGTGTGGGGGTGGATGTAGGTACGACTGCCCGGCAGCTTCACTGCAGGAAGAAAGGAGATATACAGTCCCAGAAAAAAGTTTGTACACCCTTTGAAATTTCTTACATTTCTGTCAAAATTGATCATAAAACATGGTCTGATCTTCCCGGCAATCTCAAGAAGGAACAATCAGAGTCTGCTTTAATTAATTCCACCCAAACATTTACATGTTATCATATTTTTATTGGTCATAAGGCCATAACATTCACAGGAGAGTAGGGCATAAGTAAGTACACCCTTGCTTTAAGTAGCATTTAACAATCAGTTAGTTGCAATATCATCAACCAGAGTTGTCCTGTAGTTGCAGATCAGATTAACAAAACAATCTGTTTGTATCTTGTCTCCCTCTTCTTTAGAGAACTGCCTCTCATCAGCAAGGTTTATGGGATGTCTGGAGTGCATAGCTTTCTTGACTTCATGCCATATAATCTCAATTGTTTTTTGTCAGGGCTTTGACTGGGCTATTTCAGAATGTGTATTTCATTATTATGAAGCCATTCTAAAGTCGATTTGCTTCTAAAGTATGGGTTGTTGTCACATTTCAGGACCCATACTCTTGTGTGCTTCAACTGTGTGACAGACTTCCTCATGTTTTTTTCTGTAAATATCACAATAAACTTGAGTTCATTGTTCCACTGATAATAGCAAACTGTCAAGGGCCTGAGGCAGCAAGGTAGCCGCATATAATGATGCTCCCGCCACCATACTCAGAAGAGGAGATGTAACCAAGAATAGCTAAAAATGGGATTAATTCTGCCAATCTAAAATGAATGGGGTTTCTGTCCAAAAAAATATTGCTGCACCTTTGAGGTTTGCGAAAAAGCATTTATATGCTTCATAGAATTACTGCAAAATATTCTGTAGACCAACGTTGAAACCAAAGTTGAATTGTTCAGGGGAACACACAATGTCATGTTTGGAGGAGAACTGGAGAACCACACCTTCACCAAGACATCATCTCCACCTTTGAGTATGGTGGCGGGAGCATCATTATATGTGGCTACCTTGCTGCCCCAGGCCCTTTTCAGTTTGCTATTATCAGTGGAACAATGAACTCAGAAGTTTATCGAGATATTTTACAGAAAAAAGTGAGGTAGTCTGTCACACAGTTGAAGCACACAAGAGGATGGGTGCTGAAATGTGACAACAACCCATACTTTAGAAGCAAATCGACTTTAGAATGGCTTCATAATAATGAAATACACATTCTGAAATAGCTTAAGTTGTCCCTTCTTATCTGCAACAGCTGTTGCCGACTGTACGTGCGTTCCGACATATTTTCCGACGATAGACATTTCGAAAGACACATTTTAACACAAATAAACACTGAAAGTTGGGAAAGCAAGGGGCTGCTGCAACCTACGTGCGCCGCCGCCGTGCGCCGCTGTTGCTTCGCTGAAATATTGACAAAAAGGGTACTGCAACTATGCTGCAAATTGCAAATGGGCTGCCTATTGCCAAATTTGATCTTTTCATGAAAGTTTCCAAAGTAATAAACTAATACTTTCTAGTATGGTCCAAGTATAGTCATTTTTGCAGCTAAAAATGGCTATATCTGGAAATTCAAAATGGCGGACCATGGAGAAGATCCCCCTTTTCATGTAAGAAAAGTGCAATTTTTTCAGTCATAACGAATACTTAGAATGTGATGGTGGTGGTAAGTATTGATAAAAAAAGGTAACATTAATGAATGGGAAGCATGAATTCTGGAAATAAACAACTAAAAATCTCACACAGTGTCCCTTTAAGATATTTTTATGTATTTTATGTTACCTTTTATACATACAGTATACGTACGTATCTATTATGTTACATCTAAGTACAGTACATGCAAGTATATTACATATACTGTATACAGGGGTGCACATACATTTTTTAGGGTGTTACTCATATGCGCACCAGCAAATATGTTTTGGTAGGCACCTCATCCGCGGTCATAATAGGCCTAATAAAAAATGAATAAATAAGTAAATAAATTACAAAGTAAATTACCAAGTCCACTGTCCGCAGTGTTGGAGGATAACACATGATCATCACAAACGTTGAGACATGTTGTTTGAAGGCTAATGCAACTGGTGCAAGGTAGCCTAATCAAAAATGTTGTTAGTTTGGTATTCTTTAAATCTTCTTAATTAGCCTACAAATGGTCAACAGGTAATCTTCAAGTTAAGTGATTATTGTCTGGATTTCATGTGTTTTGCCGATTTCGCCGTCATGCCTTCTATCTGATGCACAGACGGGGAATAAACTTGTATACGGTGCCAGGAAGCTGACGAAATTAAGAAGTGGACCTGGCCGGGAATTGCGTGCATTTAAGAAGCCACGCGCATGCATGCATGCTTTCAGTTTTTAACTTCTATGCATCAGAGTTGCCAATGAGAATGACGGGTTGCGCGTCCATTCTACTGAGTTAACAGTCGGCACAATTCCATAATTATGGCGGGAGGAGAGAGCCTCAGGAGCTCAACTCGGTCGTTAGATTTACAGTTGATATGCGAGTGACATGTCTATTTTTAGGCATTCATGAGAAAACGGGACATATCGCGTCCCTTACCTGTTCAACACAGAACGCATGATTTCACTGCCACATACGGAACGATTCCGCATTTCAAGGGACTGGCACTTTCTGTCCGCTCATCATTAGCCTCAAGCTACGGCACTTGGAGCCACTTCTAGGAAAGTTTTTTTTAAATCTCTGACTCAATTTTCTTTGTTGTTACCGAAACTCCAAAGAAACTGATTAGGCTACTGTTGTCTGTTTCTTTTTGGACATATTTGACCATTCATCAACATCAACAGTCTCGTGAAATCTTTCAGGAGGGATAGTAAGTGTGTTAGATAGTGCGCTGTAGTGAACAAGGTGGCAGTACGCATTGCTAATTTGTTGTGCGCATTCGCACCTGCGTACCAGTTATGTGCACCCCTGCATATATATATATATTAGAAGTAGGCTATATCACACATGTGTGAAGCACAAACATCATAAGTTGTTCAATGTAATAAAAAGCATGAAAAGAATCTATTTCCATATTTTTTGCAATTAGACTAATAACTATAATATAATATGTCTACATGCATGTGTGTGAGTGACTGTGCGTGTGTGTGTGGGCGCGTGTGTGCGTGCGTGCGCGCGTTTCATTTTCATTTATCCTTTATATAGCCAGAATTGTCCCATTGAGACTACAGTCTCTTCTGCCAGGGAGTCCTGGTCAAAATATGCGTGCGTGCGTGCGTGCGTGCGTGCGTGCGTGCGTGCGTGCGTGCGTGAGTGCGTGCGTGCGTGCGTGCGTTAGTGGTGCCTTACCTCTTCCGTGCTGAAACTGCATCTTGTCCTCATCTGGGTCCTGCTTGGCCTTGATGTAGCCGCAGTGTCTGAGGAAACACAAAATAACAAAACAGAAAGAACCGATGAGATGGGGGAAAACTCAGCAATTTTCTATTGCAAACTCCACAGTGTCTGAGGAAAAAATCCAAAACAGTCCAAAATTACGCTTTTGCACAACTCTATAGTTGCATAGGACAGGTCAGGCATGTAGGATATTATCCCAGCTGGGTTGTCATTCATGGTCGCAAGGTGCTTCTTTAGGTCAGATGTCAGAAACTTTGTATTGTGGAATGGACAGTGTGTTGGTGGAATGGACAGTGTGTTGGTGGAATGGACAGTGTGTTGGTGGAATGGACAGTGTGTTGGTGGATGGAATGGACAGTGTGTTGGTGGAATGGACAGTGTGTTGGTGGAATGGACAGTGTGTTGGTGGAATGGACAGTGTGTTGGTGGAATGGACAGTGTGTTGGTGGAATGGACAGTGTGCGGGATTTCTTTGCACAGTGTCTGAGGAAAAAAATCCAGAAAGAACAGCTGAGATGGGGAAAAACAATAAGCAATTTTATACTGCAAACTCCACACTTTCGCATCCAGGTCTCCAAGGCCGTCATAGATTTTCTGTTTTTTATTTATTTATTTTATATTTTTTTCATTCAAAGATTGCACTAGTTGTGGTGAATTGTTGGATTGTGTGTAGATGCCCATTAAGCCAAAACACAGCATGTAGTGTGTGTCTGTGTGTGTGTGTGTATATATGTGTGTGTGTGTGTGTGTGTGTGTGTGTGTGTGTGTGTGTGTGTGTGTGTGTGTGTGTGTGTGTGTGTGTGTGTGGTGTGTGTGTGTGGTGTGTGTGTGGTGTGTGTGTGTGTGTGTGTGTGTGTGTCTATGGTTGTGTGTGTGTGTGTGAGCGAGCATGTGTGTGTCCGTGT
>NC_085872.1:47275590-47280590 GCF_034702125.1 Engraulis encrasicolus
ACCTGTGCCGAAGAAATCATCACCATCATGCTTCAATGACTACCGTCCTGTAGCACTGACGCCCATAATCATGAAGTGCTTCGAACGGCTAGTCCTGTCACACATCAAAGCCACCCTACCCCCACCCTAGACCCCTACCAGTTCGCATACCGAGCCAAGCGATCCACGGAGGATGCAATTTGCTCTGCCCTCCATCCAGCCCTCACCCACTTGGACAATAAAGACTCATATGTGAGAATGCTGTTCATTGACTTCAGTTCAGCATTCAATACCATAATACCACAACAACTCATCAGAAAACTGGACAAACTAGGTTTCAGCACCTCCCTCTGCAACTGGCTGCTGGACTTCCTGATGCAAAGACCACAAGCAGTACGGGTAGGGAACAACACCTCGAGCACCCTGACCCTGAGCACGGGGGCTCCGCAAGGTTGTGTTCTCAGCCCCCTGCTGTTCACGCTGCTGACACACGACTGCACAACGACCCACAGCACTAACCATCTAGTGAAGTTTGCGGATGATACAACACTGGTGGGCCTCATCACCAAGGGCGATGAGACTCACTACAGAGAAGAAGTAGACCTGCTGGCCAGATGGTGCAAAGACAACAACCTCCTGCTGAATGTCAACAAGACCAAGGAGATTGTTGTCAACTTCCAAAGGGTCCAAAAACAACTGCCACCACTGACCATCGACGGCGATGCTGTGGAGAGAGTGAGCAGCACCAAGTTCCTTGGAGTGCACATCAGCGACGACCTCTCTTGGACCACCAACACTACATCACTGGCGAAGAAGGCCCATCAGCGTCTCTACTTCCTGCGCAAACTAAAGAAGGCAAGTGCTACACCCTCCATCATGACAACATTCTACAGAGGAACCATAGAGAGCGTCGTGTCCAACTGCATCACAGTGTGGGGGGGAAGCTGCACGGAGAAAAACAGGAAGACACTCCAGCGTGTTGTGAACACAGCGAAGAAGATCATTGGAGTACCACTCCCCTTCCTGCAGGACATTTACACCACACGCCTCACCCGGAAAGCACTGATGATCATCAAAGACACAAGCCACCCTGCACACAAACTGTTCAGCCTCCTGCCCTCTGGAAAGAGGTACAGACGCCTCCGTTCCCGTACCACCAGGCTGGCGAGCAGCACAATGCACCAAGCGATCAAGATGCTGAACACTCAACCCACTCTCCCTCCACTGTCAGCCTCTAGCCAGCAAGGCCACTGACAACCCCCCCCCATCCCCCCACCACCATATCTGCGACTGAACATTCCACCTGCACTACTATACTCGTGACTGAACTTTCAACCTGCACTAACTCAAAACATGCACACACACACACACACACACACACACACACACACACACACACACAGACACACACACACACACACACACACACACACACACACACACACACACACACACACACACACACACACACACACACAAGCACACTGCACTTTCTGCACTAAACCCAAACATACACACACTGACACACACACACACACACACACACACACACACACACACAGACACACGAACACACACACAAGACGCACACCGCACCTTCTACCTGCACTAAACACATACACACACATACACACACACACACACACACACACACACACACACACACACACACACACACACACACACACACACTGCTGCTGGTGTACTTGACAGACCTTTTTTAATATTTATTTTCTTCAAAATGCTACTATTACCATGTCAGAACGCTATAAAGGACTTTTTTTAGGAAAAGCACAAAAGCACAACAGATACCTCTTAATGTATGTCCTCTACAAGTCTTCTGTTGTCCAGTCTTGCACTTTAAATGTCTGTATGAGCACTGTCTATGTCCATACTGTCTTAAGGCCATGTATAAGTACTGTCTATGTCTATACTGTCTATGTCCTTACCTAGATTAGTCTATGTCTAATGGGAAAGCAAGAAATGTAATTTCAAATTCTTTGTATGACCAGTGCATGTAAAGAAATTGACAATAAAACCTACTTGACTTGACTTGACTTGAAAGAGAGAATAATAATACCATCCACAAAGTAACAATGAGAGAAAGAGATTGAAGGAATGGAAGGATGAGAGAAAGAGAGGAGAGAGAGATAGAGAGAGGGGGGTGGGGAGGTTGAGAGAGGTGAACCGATTGAGGCAATGAAAGAGAGAAAGCAAGCAACAATGAGAGACAGAGATTGGAAGAATGGAGGAGAGGAGGAGAGGAAGAGAGAAAGTGGAGAGAGAGAGATAGAGAGAGAGAGAGGGATGAGTGGAGGTGTGGGGGGGAGGTAGAGAGAGATGATACCTTCCACAGGAGCTGAGTCAGGTGTCCTTGTCAGGGGGATCAATGGAGGGAACTCGAGCGAGAAACACTTTTTAAAAAACTGTTTAGGATCAATGCCAGGGACCGACATAAGGAAAAGCGAGTGAGAGAGTTAAGAACGAGAGAGGAGGGAGAGAGAGAGAGGGAAAGAAAGAGAGAGAGAGATGGGGGGGGGAGAGGGAGAGAGAGAGAAAGCGGAAGGGGGAGAGAGAGAGAGCGACAGAGAGAGACAGGGAGAGAGATAGAGAGGGAGATGGAGAGAGACTAGGGGGGGACAGAAGATGAGAGAGATAAAGGGAGAGAGGGAGAACAATAGAGAGAGAGGGAGCGGGACAGAGAGAGAGAGAGAGAGAGAGAGAGAGAGAGAGAGAGAGAGAGAGAGAGAGAGAGAGAGGGAGGGAGAGAGAGGGAGAGAGAGAGAGAGAGAGAGAGAGAGAGAGGGAGAGAGAGAGATAGAGACAGAGAGAGAGAGAGGGAGAGAGAGAGAGAGAGCGAGCGAAAAAGAAAGAGCGGGGACAGCACTAGATAGGGAGCTGTGGAGATCAAACAGAAAGGCAAACTTTTCCAGGGCTAAAGGGTCAGGATGATCGGAGTGATGTATTGTGGGAAAAGTGGGCGAAAAGAAAAAAGAAAAGAGAAAAAAGAAAAAGCAGGTTGAAATATCTGGATGTGTGCAAATATGCGGCGCAGTGAGAAGCCTTTGAAACAAAACGTCATGCATAAAAGCAGCCTTCTCCTCACTCCTCACTCAGTCTCACCGGTGATACGGAGATCAAAGAACTGATGGAGAGAGAGCAAGGGAGAGAGAGAGAGAGAGAGAGAGCAGGAGAGTGGGAGAGAGAGAGTGGGTGAGAAGAAAAAAATATGACAGCTCAACCTTGGCCAGGTCTCAGCAGGGTACAAGAGAGACTGTGAAAGAAAAAGGAAGATGGAGAGAGTGAAATAGAGAGAGAGAGAGCGAGAGAGAGACAGAGACAGAGAGAGAGAGAGACAGAGACAGACAGAGAGAGACTGAGAGACAGAGAGAGCGCAAAGCAGGGAAAGAGAGGCAGCGACAAAGACGGAAGGGAGGGAGACAAAGACAAAGAGATGGAGAGGGAGAGAGAGAGAGAGAGAGAGAGAGAGAGAGAGAGAGAGAGAGAGAGAGAGAGAGAGAGACCAAGAGAGCACGGGAGAGAAGTAAAGAGGCTTTGAATAAATGACGTGCTAAAGCAGTCCATATCATTCACTGTATTTTATATGACATGCTGCCTTTTACTGCTGCTATAAAGACGCACCGGCGAGCAGGGGAAGGAAGGAGAGCAGTGTTGCCAGATTGGGCGGTCTTTGGGCTGCTTAAAAGAGTGTGGGTTTTTGAGCATTCTATAAAAAGAATGCGTTCTATAACAATGCAAGATTCTACAATTCCATATTTTATTGAATGACACCCAGAATTCTATAGAACTTTCACTGCCCGAACATTCCCGTCACACCGGTGTGACGGTACACTCTTAAAGGTTAAGATGGCCGTCTGCGGGTAGAAATGAGTGAAAATGACATTTAGGCAGGGTTTTCTTCAAAATTTTGGCCATACAAATCAATAAAATTTAGCTTAAATTGGGTGGGATTTAGAACTCCCAGGCAGTTTTTGAGCATTTTTTGGGCTGGAAATCATCAGTCTTATCTGGCAACCCAGAAGGAGAGACTTGATATAGTGATGCTGCTGCTACTGCTGCTGCTGTAGCTTCAGTCAGGGTGGACAAGAGAGGTGGAGGCTCATACACACACACACTTGCACACACGCAAGCACTTCACACACACACACACTCACACACCCACGCACACACACACGCACACACACTCCTGATGCCGGGGGTGGACAGGTCAACTATCCCCATTCACACACCAATACCACTTACACCACTCTCTCTCTCTCTCTCTCTCTCTCTCTCTCTCTCTCTCTCTCTCTCTCTCTCTCTCTCTCTCTATTAAAATCTTCTTCTGGCACATGTCCTTGGTAACTGTCAGGAACTGGCAATGCAATTAAAACAAGTTGGGGCGAGGCTCAAATGTCCAATATCTCAATAATATTCGCTGCAGTGTTTAGACGAGTAAAAAGTGTGCACATCCCACCTTGTTGAGACCAGGGGCCGGACAAAAGCGTATCTGATAATGGAAAGAGTAAAAGAGTGTGCACACTGTAGCTCCTTCATGACTTGAATAAACCTTCCAAGCGGCGCTACAGTGAGCAGACCTCTACTCTTTATATTATGAAGGCTGAAATGTCAAATATCTCAATATCTGCTGCAACTCAGCAGTCAGGTAGTAAGGCGGGCGAGATGGTTTATAATCGTGCGGACAGACAGCCGGCGTTGAAACTAAGAGCTAAAAGGCAGCAGAGTCCTAGCCAGGCTGTGCCCTCCTAGTGACGCAACACTTTCCGCGTTGCAACTAGTCAGGTCAAGAGCAGTGCAAGTACTCTCTGAGTTCCCGCAAATATGGGAACTCCTCCCACTTTGTTGATGAGCAAACAACCATAAGTAAACCAAGGGAGGCAGGTCAACCACACCGTTTGGGAAATGTAAATGGCTATGCTCTTGGTCAGACCAAGTCCCGAAGAGATTTGAAAGTCGATGATAATAAGGCTAGCAGAGTCCTGCCTGGAAAGTACATATCA
>NC_085872.1:47293090-47296196 GCF_034702125.1 Engraulis encrasicolus
ACACACACACGCACGCGCACACACACACACACACACAGTCATGCATGCATGCACACGCACACACACACACACAAATGCAGTCTGTCTCTCTGCCTTACAGGGAGAGAAGTGGAGGACAACAGATGAAGAGAGAGAGAGGTGGCAGGATGAGGGAAAGTAAAAAGAAGGTTGAAGAGAGAAAAGAGAGTGACAACAAGCACGAGAGAGTGTGTCAGAGGGAGAAAAAAAGAGAGATACATAACGAAAGAGAATGAGCATGAGTGTGCCAGAAACAGAGAGAGAGAGAGAGAGAGAGAGAGAGAGAGAGAGAGAGAGAGAGAGAGAGAGAGAGAGCGAGACAGAGAGAGAAAGGGGTGAGAGGGGGTGGAGATATAGGGATAGATAGAGAGACAGAGAGAGAGAGGGGGGTAAGAGGGAGAGAGAGAGAGAGGATTGAGAGAGAGAAAGGGGTAAGAGAAGAGAGAAAAAGAAAGTGGTAAGAGAAGAGAGAAAAAGAAAGGGGTAAGAGAAGAGAGAAAAAGAAAGGGGTAAGAGAAGAGAGAAAAAGAAAGGGGTAAGAGAAGAGAGAGAGACAGAGAATAAGAGTGGGATAGAGGGGTAGAGTGGAAGAGTGAGAGAGGGTTCTGGAAGACCTCCTAGTCTGATCTGGTTTCTATCTGTAGCTGGATGGGTGATCTGGCTTGGCCCCTGCTCGCTACTTGGCACTAGCTATCTACGCGCTGCTCAAAATGTGAACACATCTGGGGTTTAAGGATATTTGTTTGGACTGATCTATTTAACAAAGATCCAAATAGTTCTGAATAATGCATTGTTCCCACAAAAACATACACGCATAAATCACTCATTTTCCTTAAATGTAGGACAGGTGTCCATTATGTGTGCTTTGGAAGCGGCGCCCTGGCACTGTTTTAGTGTTTAAAACTTCAGGCTTGTGGTCTGGTATGGACTCATAGACTCAAACAGTGACCTATTTAGAGGTGCACTGTGTAGGATGGTGGCCAGAGGAGGTATTGCAACTATACTGCGAATTGAAACTGTGCTTCCCATTGCCAAATTTGATCTTTTCCTGAGTAATAAACTAATATTTAGTATTATAACCAAAGTAGGCCTACAATACCTTTTGCAACTCAAAATTAAAAAATGGAGATCCACATGGAGATCCACCTTTTCATGTATTAAACGTTTTTTTCCAGTCATAATTAATATTTAGTATTTGGTAGTGGTGGTAAGTAGGACTATTTGTGAAAAGGGTAGCATTTGTGAATGGGCAGCATGAATTCTGGGAACAAACTACTAAAAATATTACACAATGCAATACACAAAAGCCATTCACACAAACGACCCCGGTGACCTCCTGAGGTCATCCACTGAGGGCACAACCCACTTCTCTGACTGTCACATGACCCTTGAACAAAATGAAAACGAATGCCTAGTGTATGTCAACAGTCATGTGTTACTCTTGGAATGAATGGGCATGTGATGCAACGTGTTTAACGCATGTTTGTAAGCATAGATAGAGATCACTTCATGGTAAATAGACTTCATTCATATAGCACATTATTATACTATGTAGTAAAGCACCCACAGCGCTTTACATTGAATGCCTTGACATTCCCCCATTCATGCATACACACGCCTACACACGAATACACACACAAACACACCCAGTGACACGTTGCAATTGTCATTGGAAAACACTAACCTACTGTTGAACTACTCCACTACAACTTTACAAAGGGCCTTTAGGCCTTCAACCCCATCCCCCCCCCTCCCCCCACACACACACACACACCACCACCACCACCACCATCTCCAAGCCCTATTTTGACCCCCAACATCATCAATTGACTATAGCTTGGGCTGCCCCTGCATATACGTGTGTGTGTGTACTCCTGCCTATAATATGGATAGACAGACGGTGTGGTAGATCTAAACGGAGTGTCCCTGTGTGTGTTGAGGAAAGGGGAAGCAGCCTTTCTCCTCTTCTCCTGCTTCACTCCTGTCTGTGCCCGGGCCCGCGCCCGCGCCGCACTACGCATAACATTCTGGATCCTGCTCATTAACTTTTAAGAATCACCCAAGGCCACTAACAGATGCTCCGCACCAAGAACAGGAAAGGAAACGAGACACAGAGATGAGAACAAGGAAGAGGTAACAGAGAGAAAGAAAGAGAGAGAGAGAGAGAGAGAGAGAGAGAGAGAGAGATGAGATGAGATGAGAACAAGGAGGGTAGAAGGAAAAGAGAGGAAATGGAGAGAAAGAGACAGAGACATAGAAGCAGAGAGAGCGAAGGCAAAGAGGAAAGAGAGAGAAAAAGAGATAGAGAGAGGGAGACAGATAGAGAGAGAGAGAGAGAGAGAGAGAGAGAGAGAGGGAGAAAGAGAGAGAGGATGGGAATCATGTTGTGCTGACAAAGAGGGTTTTTTTCTTCTGCGTTATTAGTCAGTCTGCTGATTCTTCCTGAATGTTTCAGCTGCGATTACACAGACGTTTCAATCCTCCCCGAGCCCTCGCTCTCTGTCGCCAGTGTTACCAAATAGTTTTTTTTCCCAGCTCGATTGGGCTGCTTAGGATGACAATCCGCGGGTAGAAATGGGTAAAAGGGGCATTTGGGTGGGTTTTTCTGCACATTTATGGCCATAGAAATCAATAGAATTTATACGATTGAGCGGGGCATGGGGATTCCAGGCGGATTTTGAGCATCTTTTGGGCTGTTTTCTTCTTGGAGCAGGCTTCACTCTTAATCATTTAATCTCTGAGGGTGATGGCCAACATATTACATTCAATGTTTCAAGTGTGCACTGAAGAAGGCACACGCCAAAACGCGTTTGTGCAATAAAAAACACCGCTATGTAAGGTGCGGTCTCCTTGAAACATCTTTTTGGGCTGAAAATCATCAGGCTCATCTGGCAACCCTCTCTCTCGCAGGGCAAGGACACAGCTGACATTTCAGAATGGCAAGACTGTCGTAAAACATGGCATGTTTACTCTACAGCAAAAAAAAGAAAAAGTAAACCTTTGGCAAAAACATTCCTGACAAATCTACAGCGAACGCAAAACATTGTTTCTAAATATCAATTTGGGAAAAAAAAAACCTTTTTTCCTT
>NC_085872.1:47298796-47308796 GCF_034702125.1 Engraulis encrasicolus
AAGGGGGATTTTGGGGGGGTTTTTTGCAAAATTTATGGCCTAAAATCAATAGAATTTAAACATTTAGCGGGGGATTGGGGGTTTCCCGGCGGATTTTTACACTTTGGGCTGTTTTCTTCTTGGGCAGGCTTCAAACCTTAATCAATTCATCCTAGGGGATGGCCAACATATTACATTCAATTTCAAGTGTTCACTGAAAAGTCACGCGCCAAAACGCTTTGTTGCAATAAAAAACATGCTTGAATGCGGGCTCCTTGAAACACTTTTTTGGGGGTGAAAATCCAGGGTCCTGGGAAACCCCTCTCCGCAGGGAAAAAAAAGTGGGCAAGGCACAGCTAATTTCAGAAAGGCAAAACGCGTAAAAAATGGGATGTTTACTCTCAGCAAAAAAAAGAAAAAGTAAACCCTTTTGGGAAAAAAATTTTTGACAAAACTACAGCGACCAAACATGTTTCTAATTCACCCGTCTGGGTTTTGAACCAAACAAATTTAAGAGGTTTTTTAGCTCTTTTTGCCCTTTTGTCTGGAGGCATTAAAACACATTGATCCACAATGGAGGAAGAGGAGGGGGAGGGTAGGAGAAGGGAGGAGGAGGGAGGAGGAGGAAAAGGAGGGGGGAGGAAAGGAAAAAGAAGGAGAAGGAGGAGGGGGGAGAGGAGAGAGAAGGATGGAAATTAGGAGAAAAATTGAGGGGAGGAAAGCGGGTAGGAGGGGGAAAGAAGGAGAAGAAGATAAAAGAAGAGAGAGGGAAATAGGAGGGGGAAAGGAAAAAATAATAAAAGAGGGAAAAGAAACTAGGACATGTTGCCAATTGGACTGGGTTCCCCCCAATTGGGCTGCTTAATACTCTGTGCGGTAAAAATGGCATTTATCAGAAAAAAAGCCCCAATTTTGCCATAGAAATCAATACAATTGGGCAGGATTTTGTGCTTTTACGCGGGTTTTGAGCATTTTTTGGGCTGGAAATCATCATCCTCATCTGGCAACCCTGGCTAGGAGCAGGGCAAAGGCCAGCCGTGCACTAGTTTCACCTGCTGTATGTCCTTGGGAGCCCTACGAAAGGGCATTGAGACGAAACATGTTTCAATTTTGTTGGGTCATTCCACGGAATCAGCAAATTTTTTAAAATCTCCCCCTCGACCCCCTCGGGTTTTCCTGAAAAAAATGTATGTGAGGCTTAACATCCCAAAAGTCAATCCCAAAATCAGAACCAGCTTGGATATTTTTTGGCACAAAAATCTGTAAATAAGTACACCCCCTACGTGTTGCTTTTGGGGCACATTTTATTTTTTGTCTTGTTTTTCTTTTTTTTACAGTGTTTTTTTTTGGGGTTTTTTTAGTCTGCAAGCACAAGACTTTATCTTTATCTATCTTGTCTTGAACTTTTTTTTTACTTTTTTTAGTCGTCAAGTCACCACCTTTTATCCCTTTAAATTTTATGGCTAGAAGACTAAAATATTCCCTGACTACATGGCTAGACAAAATGCACAACTTTTCCCCAATGAATGAAAATTACCTTTTTTTTTGTCAACATTTAATAGAAAACGACTCAGTTCATCAAATTTTTGTAATAAGGATTATTTTGCAGGCACCAATGAACCTTTTTGACATTGAAATTTTTTTTTTTCTTTTAATGCGCTTTTTTGCCACTAAACAGAAAACACATCAGGGTTGGCAGTACCCATAACGGGTAAAACAAAATGATTTATTATAACCTAAAAAAATTGGGTGGAAATTTTCCACCAGTTTTAAAAATCAAGCACATTTAGCATCAAAGAAAAAATCTAACCTTCCTTCCCCTAACTTCACTTTTTGGGGTTGTCAAAAGTTTGCACACAACACAACAAACGGTCATAACAAAAGTGAACTTTGAAACCTTTTGAGAACTGAAAAAAAAAACAACTCAAGCACCTCACCCAACCAATCCCAAAACGTTTTGGGCCCTGATACAAAGGCTGGTGGGGTCATGACAATTCGCTTACACCGAAAATTTCCTCATCACGGGGGCACTCACACTTTCACCTTATAAAAAGCGACCCCACAGTGTTTGAGTTGCTTACCGACTGCCTACTGGCAGGCTCAGCAAATGCTTGCTTGACAGTTTTGGGGGTTTTCCTATGCGAGCCAGCCTGGGGCAATTTTACTATGGCTTTGTTAATTCTAGCACTCATGATTGCTTTGAGCTAATTTGAAACATATTTGTTATACTTGCCTGCAGGGGGGGATTTCATGCAGGGAGAGGTTTAAGGGAAGAACCACGCAGGGGAACAATTGGTTATCATCCTCTCGATAAATTTTTTTAAACAAAGTGATATCAAGCCCAAACCCAATACTCATTTTTATTGGGGCACAGCCTCCATAAATTCTCAAACTCTTTTGTGAGAGACAGCTCGAAAAGTAGTTAAAAGAAGCGTGGCAGAGGGGTTCCAGCTAAAGTGCTTCACCCGGGTGAAGGATGGGGATTGGGACAGAACCACATCATGGTGGCTACCTCAGTTAGGGGGGGAGGAGGGGGGAGGAGGAGGAACGGGGGGGGGGGGGCATTTTTCCCTTACACCAATTGCGGGCAGGAATCAAACAAATTTTGAATGTTGTGTTAAAGACAAATTTTATCAACACAATAACGAATTAAATTAACTTGTTCAAGTGGGCCCTAGCATAATTTTATTTAAAGAGAAGGAGGGTAAGAGTAAGAAATTTTATGAAATTCGTCCAGGTGCATTGCGTAAACAATTAGGCATGTGCTCTGCGAATATGGACACCTTCCACACTTGCCCCATTCGAATTGGCACATTATTTTTACCCTAATCATCTCATCATCACATCATCACATCATCATCATCATCATCATAAACTGATTTAGGCTAGCGAATATAGCCTAATTTTTAATTTCGTCAATACCCTACATCGCGGCAACATGCCGCAGGCGTTGGATTTTTTTATAGCCGGGGTTTTTGTTTTTGACCATGAAATGTCTTAAATTTAAAAAAAATCTGGCCTTAGCCTATACATAACTTAAACCCACATATTGTGGCAAAGGGAGAAGCAGGCAGGCAATCTTGTTCTTTATAAAAATGATTTGAGCTATTTTATGTTTTTTTTCAATAAAAGGGTTTTGTTCATTTTGGTTTGAAAGACGGTCCCTTCCAATTATTAACATAAGCGCAGAGCTGCGGTGCCTTGACATGCCCAGGCTGCAATAATTAACAAAATTTTAACCTTTTTTTAAAATGCACTTAAACTGAAATCACAAATAGGGACCAATTCATTTAACGGGACTTGTTGCTGTCTCGGAGTACAAGAGAGAGGAGGGGGAGGGGGGGGAAAGAGACGCGCACATTTCTTAGAACTCCTGTCTTCCAATCGTTCAAAAATCCGACATATGCACTTCTTTGGAGGTTAATTCAGATTCAAATTATTATTCCCCTTTTCCCCGGGGACGCCCAAACGCACAACACTTTTACGGAAAAAGGGTTCATTTTTTCACTATCGGCTATTTTCAAAGAAAGTTGATTGTGCCACTTTCGCCCATCTGCAGGGAATGTTGTCAATTAGCCTATTTCATTATTCTATAGCCTAGAAGTCGCTATTTCTGTGGGGTTGGGTTTCCAAAAGTTGAAGCACCCAACGCAAAAAATTTCATTGGTAAGGGAAATTGACGGAGGGGACAAATTGACGGGTCAAGGAGCATCGGGAAAAAAAAATTTCTCGCTCGTGTTCACAGCTTTGGGAATGCATTTTTTCTTCTTTTCGACAAAATCGACTTCTCACACCAACAAGACTTTCGATCATTTTTCATTTAACAAAAAGGGCAGTAAATGTGTCGGGGCTCCTTTTGGATTTGTGGAAAATTTTACTTAGCCGGGGAAAAAAAACCATCCAACAGCGGAGTCTGGGAAGGGGGGCCGCAAATCAAAAATTTTCGTTCTCTTTTTGTTTTTGTTTTGGACACGTCGTTTTTTTTTCCCAATAATTTATTAAAGTCACGTCATGCAGCAAGTTTTTTGCTTGCGTTTCCTCTAAGTTTTTCCCATGTGGCCTGCTTTAAGTCACACTTTTTTAAAAAACGTAAACATTTAACGTTTCGTCTGACAATTGGCTTGAAAAATGTTCGTTGACTGAGATATGTCGTCCTCGTTTCTTTGACGAAGCAAACACCCCCACCTTGTTTTTAGCTCATTGCATGAGTGACCAGTTCAGCTCAATACTCCAGAACTATTTGTCAGATTCTTTTTTTTCAGGGCTAAGAGTCCCAGACCTGAATATCAATATTAAAATTTTGCAGCACTGTAATCAAATCACACCGTAAAAAAATGCCCCCCTCTACTTTTTTGTAATATAAAAATTTTCGGGTTTTCCCAAAATGTCTGAAAAAACCTCAAAATTCAAAAAAAAAAAAAAAAAAAAAAAAAAAAAAAAAAAAAAAAAAAAAAACCCCCTCTCCCCCCCCCCCCCCCCCCCCCCCCCCCCCCGGGGCCACCCCCCCCCCTTCCCTCCCCCCCTTCCTTTTCCCTTTAAAAAAACCACCCCCCTTCCCCCCTAACCTTTTTTTATCCCCCCCTCCCTTTTCTTTTTTTTTAAATCCCCCTCTCTTTTTTTTTGGGGGGGGGGGCCCCCCCTTTCCCTTTAAAAAAAAAAGGGGGAAAAAAAAATTTCCCCCTTTTTTAACGGACTTCCCATCCAATGCTTCAAAAACCTGAAAATTTAATTTTTAAACTTGTCTCTCTTTTTGTTTCAACTTTATTGAAAAAATTATTTTTTATGGAAGATTCCCCCAGAAATTTTTCACTTGGGGATTTTTTTAGAAAGGCGATGCAATTTAATTCTTTTAATAAAAAAATTTATTTAAAAAAAAACATTTTTCTTTTGGGAAATTTTTTATTAATGCGAAAATCTTGGTTTAAAGTGAGAAAGAAATTAAAATAAAACTTTTTGACGCTTCATCTTTTTTATTTCCCCAATTTCCATGGTTTAGGTTTTCAAATGTTAAAAATCCTTTTGGAAAATTAAAATTTCATTACTTGTAAATTTCCCACATTCCCGGTGGGATAAAAAAGAAATTTTGGGATGAAAAATTCAATAGGGGGGGGGGGGCCCCAATTCTTTTACAGGGACCCCTTTTGTGGGGGACTGTTGCCTTGGACTTTTATGGGGGGAAAAAAAAGGGGGGGGGGGAGAAAAGGAAAAACGTTTAAAAGGGCCTGGGGGAATTGATATTCCCCTGCCCAAAAGCCCCCAGGGTTGGATTTTCGAAATAAAACATTTGTTTGCCTTCAATTTCCAAAATTGTATTAAAAAATGGAAAAAAGTTTCAAAAGGGTTTCGGGTTTTTGAAAAAAGGGGGGGGCACAAACCAAAATAAGGCCTTGCCCAAAAAATGCGGGCTTAAAAGTCAAAAAAGAGAAGTGTGATTTAAATTGGAAATGAAAGGCCCTTGAAAGTTTTCTTTTTTAAATTCATTTAAATTTCTACCCAAAAAATAAAAATGAAAAATTATACAAACCTTTTTTTTCCAAAGGGTTTTTTTTTTTTCCTTTAAAAAATTTTCCCTTAAAATTTATTTTTGTTTCTGGCCCCCAAAAGTTCACACTTTAATGGGGATACCAAAAAATGAGGGGAACCCTAAAAAAAATCAAAAATGGCTAAAAATTTGGGGCCCTAAGCCGAAGAACCCCCCCAAATAATGTTTAAAATTTATTCCCCCAGTCCCGGGAACAATTACCCCTTCCCCCCCCTGTTTTTTCCAAAGGTTTGTTTTGCCCCAAAATTTCATCATTAAAAAATGGGGAAAAACCATATTTTTTCTAGTTTTTAAAAAAAAAGGGGGAAAAAAAAAAAAAAGGGGGTTCAAAAATTTTATAAGCTCAAAAAAGGGGTTTTTTTTTTTCCCGAATTTTTTGATGAATTCCCCCAAATGCAATGAAGATTTTTAAAAGAATTCAAAAAAAGGGAAAACACCATCCCTTTGATATTTGTTAAAAAATATTCCCAAAAAACCCAATTCCCCCCTTAAACATTAAAATTTTCCCCAAAAATTTTTTTTTTCCCCCCCTTTTTTGGTATTCCTGGAACAAACGCCATTTCTTGGCCCCATTTTGTGTTAAACAAAAAAAAGGGGGGTTTTGGACCTTCAAATGGAATTGGGGGTTAAAACATTAAAAAAAATAAAAGGGAAAAATAAAACCCTTTTAATTTTAAAGATTTTTTTTGGTACCTACTGGGATTCAAAGTGTTTAAAACCCCTTTTTTTCCCCAAAAAAGGGGTTTTGGGCCCTATGTACCGGGAAATTTTTAAAAAAATTTAAAAAAAAAGGGCAAAACCCCCAAATTTTAATGAAAAAAATAAATTTTTCCCCCCCAAAAAAATTAAAAGGGGGCAAAAGGGGGTATGCTAAAAGGGAAAAATTTTTTCAATTTTTTTACCCCTGACTCCCCCATTTATTAAAAAAAATTTTAAGTAGGCCTAGACCTGTCCAAAGAATTTAATTTAAATTTATTTTTAAAGAAAACCCTTCAATTTTAAATTTAAAAAAATTTGGGCCAGAAAGGGGTTTACAACGGTCAATTTTTTTAAATTTGCCATAGGGAATTTTTTAAAAAAAAATTTTTTAAAAATGGACTCCAAAAAAAATTTTGGGGGGGGTAATAGTTGAAAAAGATCAGGCATTTTACCCAAACAGGGGGGGGCCTTATTTACTTTTTTTTTTGGGGAAAAAAAGTATGCACAGCTAAAATCGCAATGGGGGAATGTTCAAATTGGATTTTGAAGCCATCACAAAACTTTTTTTTAAAAAGCAAATCCGGGGGGGTCGAGTGGGGGCCCATTTTTTTTGATTTCCAGCTGGAATGACCCTTTGTACTATGAACTCGCTCAGTTAAATTAAAAGGTTTTTAATGACAACGAAGATCCTTGGATTTCTTCAAAACATTTCCAAGTTATGTTCAACCAAAGATCACCTTCACACTTCTAAACATAATGCTGAAGCCCTCTGACCTACACCTTCTTTGTCTAGAGTTCATAATGGGGTACATTTCTCGAAAACATAGTTTCTAACGTCTAATTTGTGTTTTGCAATGCAATTTCCCATTGAAAATTACCCCAAATTTGGCTATTGGGCCCAAAATACTTGCTTTTTTGAAGCACCCCCCAAACTATCTATCTTTCTATCATCTATCTTCATTTTATTAATTATCTTTCTTCAAATCAAATCTTATCTTCTATTGTCACCCGCTGAAAACACATTTTGGGTTTAGCCTTTTTTTCCCAAAGCCCCCCCTTTCTTGTTTTTCGCCACCTCCCCAATTTTTAAAATCCCCCCTTTCCCCCTCTGGACTCAGGGACATTATACTCCCACTATAATAGTGGACTAACATATTTTTAATTGCTCTCCTGTGAGAGAGGGAGACGAAAGGAGAAAGAAAAACTGAAAAAAGAGTGAAAGCAGGGACAAGAAAAAAGAGAAGAGGAGCGTGGGGTTGGTGTGGGGGGGTGTTTTGTGTGTGGGTGTGGGGTTTTGTGTGTGTGGGTGTGTGTGTTGGTGTGTGTGTGTGTTTGTGTGTGGGGGGGTGCGTGTGTGTGGGTGTGTGAATGAAGAAAAAAAAAGGGCTGCCTTGAAACCCTGCGCCATCTGTTTGCGTTGGGCGGGATGCCAACGACCCCCACTTTGGGTTCAAGCATACCGGCTGGACCCCATTTCCCTCGGCCCCCCGGTTTTTTCTTTTTTTTTCTTTTCTTTTCTCTTTCTTCTCTTCTTTCTCTGTCTCTTTTTTTCCTTTCTTCTCTTATCGTCTCCCCCCTTTCCTTTTCCCTCCGTTTTTCTACATCCCCCTCTTCGCCCGGGGACGTTTTTAAACGGGGGCAAAAACCAAAAATACATACGGTAAAATCCCCGTTTCATAATGTTTTTGGTAAGGGTTGGGCCCAAAACCAGAGGTTTTTCCCACGGGTAGGGTGGTGGTGATGGTGGCGGGGGGGTGATGGCGGGGGGTGGGCGTGTTTGTCGTGAATATAGCATGTGTTGTTTGTTTGCGTTTGTGTGATTGTGTTTGGTCAGTGTGTGTCTTTGTGTGTGTGGGGTGGGGTGGTTTTGCGGGGTTGTGTGTGTTTGTTTGGGTGTTGTTTTGGGGTGTGCATGTTTTGGTTTGTGTGCGTGCGTGCGTGGGGGGTGCGTGCGTGCGGGTGCGTGCGGGCGTGTGTGGGTTTTGTGTGTGTGTTTGCTTGTTTGACAAGGGGATTGGAAGGTTTTGTGTGTGGTGTGTGTGGGGGGTTTTTGGGGTGGGTGGGGGGAGGGGGGGCGGGGGTGTTTTTCGTCCTGGACGCTTTTTATTGCCAATAAAGAACAATGGAAGCTATTAGAAGAGTGAAGCTCATGCATCGCTTTATGGACATGGCTCGTGGCATGTTAAAGTAAATAAAATCATCATCCACTGCACTAATTAGACTTGTCTTATTGGTGCCGCTGACTCTTTCCCAGCTATCCATCCAGTAGCCAACACTTACCTCCGCACACTCAAAGATCTAGGTTTGGCTTGGAAAGTGGTGGGGATTATTAATGTGGCAAATTGTCCAGGTATGCTATCTCTGCGTAATGCTAGTGAAAAAGTGGTGGGGACAAGCTTGGTTTATCTCAGGAGTGATATGGACATGTCCCCATCATCCACACCTAAAATGACACTCATGCCTCTGCACCACCAACCAACACTCACCTACGCTCCCCAAACCATGCCTCTGCAACGGGCCTACTTCTACTCAACACCATCTGTGCCTCTGCAACAGAGTTGTATAAAGCAGAATTACAAATGTGTTCATGATCTTTGTCTGTGTCTGGAACTTTTGTTGACTGCCATTTTGACCTGGATTCCCTGGCAGAGGAGACAGTCACAATGGAACATTTGTGGCTAAATAAAGGATACATACATTCACTACATATATAAAAAGATTCATACAAGTAAAATAAAGTAAAAAATAAGGAAAATTAAAAAAATTTTTTTTTTTTTTAAATTTTTCCCCATTTTTCCCCCCCCCCCCCCCCCTTTTTTTGAGGGGCATTCCCCGGGGGGGAAAGGGAAAAAAAAGGGAAAAAAAGAAAAAAAAAAAAAAGTAAAGTAAAAAAAAAAGGGGTTAAAAAAATTTTTTTTTTTCCCCGCCCCCTTAAAAAAAGAGAAATAAAAAGGGGCCCCCAAAAAAAAAAGGGGGGGATTTTTTTGGGGGAAAAAAAAAAAAAAAAAAAAAAAAAAAAAAAGGGGGGGGGGGGGGGAGAGAGAGAGAAAAGGGGGGGGAAAAAAAAGGGGGGGGGAGGGGGAGAGAAAGGGGGGAGGGGGGGGGTGGAAAAAAGGGGAGGAGAAAGGGGGAGTAAAAAAGGGGGAAAGTGGGAAAGAGAAAAAGAGGGGGGGAAAAGAAAGGGAGGGGGGAGGGGGAGAGGGAAAAAGAGGGGAAAAAAGGGAAAAGGGAAAAAAGGGGGGAAAAAAAGGGGGGAAAAGAGGATGGGAGAAAGGAAAGGGAGAAAGGGGGGGTTTTAAAGGAAGGGGCACAAGGGAAGGAAAAGGGAAGGGGGGAGGGGGGGGAAAGGGAAAAAGGGGGGGGAAAAAAAAAAGAGGGAGGGAAAAAGGGAGGGGGGGGGGGGGAGGGGGGGGAGGGGGGGGGGAAAGGAGAGAAGGGGAGGAGAAAGGAAGGGGTAAAGAAGAGGAAAAAAAAGAGGAGAAAAAAGAAAAAAAGGGGAGAAAGGTGGGGGGGGAAAGGAGAATGGGGAGGAGAGGGGGGAAGGAGGGAAGGGAAAGAGGGGAAAGGAAAGGAAGAAGGGGGGGGGGGGAAGGGGGGGACCCAAGAAAAGGGGGAAGGGAAAATAGGGGGAAAAATTTTTAAATTTTTGGGGGGGGGAAGAGGAAGAGGGAGAGGGGGGAAAAAAAACCCCCGGGGGGGAAGAAGGAAAAGGAAGGAAAGGGAGAAAGGGAAAGAATTTTGGGAGATGGGAAAAAATTTGGGGGAGAAAGGAAAGGGAAA